>NC_041406.2:70605239-70905239 GCF_900747795.2 Erpetoichthys calabaricus
AAATTGTCAAACTTACTTTTGTAATTTCTACATTGACCTCAAAACACAAAAACTAAGAAATAACAGCTCACTTAATTAGGCCAGGATTCCAATTATTATAAAGATAGAAGTTGGTTGGAATGAAAAAAAAAACTCTGCAGCCTCAGTGGGTCTCCTGGACAAAGTCTGGGAACCACTGCTCTAGAACATGTCAAAAAGAAAGAGACGAACAGAACAAACAAAAATAATGTTGTTAAGTTGTATAAATGAATGTAACTCAGATTCAGACTAGAACTGTAAAGTTACAGATACAAGGAAATTGAGAATGAAACATCTACAGCACATCCTGCCTTCAGGCAGAACACAACACATGTCAATAATGAATATCTGTAGCATTTACCTTTACTGGGAAGAGTAATGTATTCTGTTTTTACTGGGTTTCAAAATGTTTCTTTAGTTAATTTGTTATGCTGTGCCATCCATTCATTTTGAGTGCTGTTTCATATATTTGTCTTATTTGATTAGTTTGGAGTTGCTACATATTTTTCTGCATTGTTTTATTTTTTTCCAATGAGTTTAAATGATCCTCTGTTTTATAAAAGAAGACTGAGTTTTCTCAGAACAATTAATATTAGCAACAAAAAAATCCTCTGAACCTTTTTCCGATAAAATTAGTTTCCAAATATTAAAATTATTGATGTCAATAATGGTTTTAGATTAAAAAAGGAGGCACAACTAATTGCACAAGAGAAAGTCTATTATTATGCTTCCTATAAAACCTAACCAAATTATGAAAACAAGTAAATTAAAAAAAGAAGAACAGGGCTTAATTTTAAACTATAACATAGTTCTTTTTTGATTATAATTAATTGATTAGTGCCAAAGACTATAAATACATAGCTACTTGAATTTGCCCTTAATAAAGAGAATCAAATTATTTCAACATGAAATAAATGTAAAACTACATAATGCCCCAACATTAAACAACTCTGTAAGATGTATTAAACTACATTATAAGATTTTAGTTACAATATTAAAAAAGGATTTTCAAATTGTAAAAAAGTACAGTTTAATTATATACCATAAATTTTTAACAATCTCTTTCATTCTATAGAACTATACGCTAAATATGAAAATGACTAATTAATTGGAAATTCACTAAAATTGTTCTAATTAAATAAAAATATGACTTCTAAAAAAAGTAAAAAATTTGTAAAAATTGGAAATTTGCATAGAACCTAATTTATTCATAATTGTATACAGCAACAAAACTTTTGTGAAGAATATGACATTTTTTCATTTTTCCTTTTTTATTTTTTGATAACTAGGTTAAAGTACAGTGATCCCTCGCTATATCGCGCTTCGCCTTTCGCGGCTTCACTCCATCGCGGATTTTATATGTAAGCATATTTAAATATATATCGCGGATTTTTTGCTGGATCGTGGATTTCTGCGGACAATGGGTCTTTTAATTTCTGGTACATGCTTCCTCAGTTGGTTTGCCCAGTTGATTTCATACAAGGGACGCTATTGGCAGATGGCTGAGAAGCTAGATTGCTTACTTTTCTCTCTCTCTTGCGCTGACTTTCTCTGATCCTGACGTATGGGGATTGAGCAGGGGGGCTGTTCGCACACCTAGACGATACGGACTCTCGTATAAAAAGGCTGAAAGATTATCTTCACGTTGCTATCTTTTGTGCAGCTGCTTCCTGAAACAACATGCTGCACGGTGCTTCGCATACTTAAAAGCTCGAGGGCACGTATTGATTTTTTACTGAAAAACAAACTCTGTCTCTCTCTATCTCTCTCTCTCTCCCTGCTCCTGACGGAGGGGGTGTGAGCTGCCGCCTTCAACAGCTTTGTGCCGCTTTGCTTCGCATACTTAAAAGCCAAACAGCCCTATTGATTTGTTTGCTAGAGATTGTTTTCTCTATCTATGTGACATTCTGTGCTCCTGACACGCACTCCTTTGAAGAGGAAGATATGTTTGCATTCTTTTAATTGTGAGACAGAACTGTCATCTCTGTCTTGTCATGGAGCACAGTTTAAACTTTTGAAAAAGAGACAAATGTTTGTTTGCAGTGTTTGAATAACGTTCCTGTCTCTCTACAACCTCCTGTGTTTCTGCGCAAATCTGTGACCCAAGCATGACAATATAAAAATAACCATATAAACATATGGTTTCTACTTCGCGGATTTTCTTATTTCGCGGGTGGCTCTGGAACGCAACCCCCGCGATGGAGGAGGGATTACTGTATTGCAAAATCTAAGAATTTTGTAAAAAATTTATTTCAAAGACAATTTTTTGTAAAGTAAACAATGTACACACTAAGTGGTTTGATTGAATTGATTATAGCTGGGTATTTTAACCTCATTATTATCATTTCCATTCTACACATACTTATTCTGATCAAGGTCACGGGTGCAACACACTAAGCTGGGCTAACCATGTCACTCTATTCTGAGCAATCCTCAGACATTCCCAGGGTAGGTGAGAGATATAATTCTCCATGTGAGCACATCTTCTTCACCTCTCATGGAAAGCACTAAAAGCCCTTCAGTCTACATGTACAAACTGGCTCTTCTTGACCCTAAGAAGCAGTAGTTCTCCTCCAAGGACCTCCTCTCATTGCTGAGCTCCTTGCCCTATTATGGAGAGTAAACTCAGCAACTCAGAGACGGAACTTCACTTTGGCAGCTTCTCACTCCTTACCTGTGGAGAACAAATTACTCTATCTTAGGGTAAGGCCATGACCTCATATTGGGGGGGTCCTGGGTTTAAATTAAGCCACTTTAGACTTGAGTGTAAACCATTCCAATGTGTTATGGAAAAAACAGTTATAAGAAACCAACAGAACAACATAAACTGCTAACAACAGAAATGCAATCCATAAATCCCCTAACTGGAAACTCTTCAGACCTCACTCAGCTTTGGAATTTCATGAACAGGAGAAAAGACAGCACACAGCAATGCCCACACTGAATTGACTCAAGTTAATACCCAATATGTGAGCACAATTGTTTCTACACAAATACAGGGACCAAATGGCATACCCCAGTGGTCTCAGAGCCCCATACTCTTGAATCACCTCCTTCAAGATAACACAAGGTACATGGTGATATGCTTTTTCAAATCAATAGAACACATGTGGACAAGATTGAAAAATTTTCATGACCCGTTACATATCTGTGCAATAGTAAAAATGGCCCACTGTTCCATGGACAGGATGGAATCTACATTGTTCCTCCTGGTTCTGAGGTTCAGCAATTGGACAGAGTCTACATTCCAGAATCACAGCATAGGCTTTCTCTGGGAGACTGAGGAATATGATCCCTCTATGATGGGGACCACCAGTTAAGTCTACCTGTCCGAAGACACTGTTTCCATCACCCACACAATATTGAAGGTGAGCATTATCAAAACACCCTTACAATACCCACTGTTTTCAGCATCTTTGGTTAAATCGCATCGATCCCTTGGTCTTGCCATTAGCCCATAATGACCAGTGCCACAGAAGAAGACCCAACCCTCTCTAATACTTCACATTCTTTAAATTTAACATTTCTAAAGACTTGCTGAAAATAAGATGAGCAAAATCCCACTTACCCTTCCCACCATAAAAACAGCCCGAATGAAGACAAGTGACATCATCTATGACACCTCCTCTTGTTCAATTCTTTAAACACTCCTTACAACTGGAAGTATTCATCATTTGTAACCAGAACTAAGGAAGGAGCACTGGTGACCCCACACAATGATTTTTACATCTTATTTTTCCAAGATTATTAACCACCAGTTCTCTTACATTGTTTCTCCTTTAGTTACACTTGTCTGGATTAATTATGCAGCCACAAGTTATGTTTAGATGTTAAAAATTATTGCTACATACCTTCCCCCCACAAGAGTACAGAAACATACACAATTTAAGTAGCATGACACTTTACAACTGCTGCTCACTTCAGTTTAAAGTAAACAAATGTCATTGGTTTTGTTCACTTGTCCACTAGATCAGTGGTCCTCAACCTTTTTGACAGCAAGGACCACTTTATTAGATGCAAATTTTTCCACGGGCCAGTATTTGGTTGGGATGGGGGGGGGGGCAGTTTTATACACAATTTACATAACATTTCTATTATTATTATTAAAGTTATTAAGCAGTTCGCATACGTTTGCAATCTGAGATTTTTCTTCTTTTTTTGCATATAACAAAGACATATGCTTTACATTTGCCATTCTACCAGATTGCACATCACAAACATTAACACTGCAATCTTTTTTTCGTGTCTGCCGTTTCTATAGGAGGGTGACAATGAGTTAAATTCCAATGGATGTTTTTCAAATGTTGACAAGCAATAAGCAAAAGGAATCAATGAAAACCACAGACAACAAAAACAGCAAAAAAAACAAAACAGTACGAGGAAAGTTCGAAGAAAGAGATTTTTTTATAATGTTTCTGTTTGGGGATCGTTGTGCAAACGTGCACATCTGAGCTGCGACCACAGATCTAACTGCACTGTGGATGATTCGTTCAAGCATTTCAAGGTCACTTCGTTGTAATGAAAGCATCTCTTGAATGTACTTCGTAGTAACGTGATTTCTACAGACTCATGTCATATGGGGAAACTGTCGGGACCATAAAAATACTTTGTTGTAATAGTCTCTCACCTCGGTCTCTCTCCTCTCTCTGCGCCGCTGCAAAGCCCCGCCCACCAAGCGTTCTGAAAAGTCGCCGTTGCCGCAGTTCTCTCGCGGCCCGGCTGTCAGACGGCTGCGGACCGGGGGTTGGGTACCCCTGCACTAGATGTTCAGACTGCTCTGTTCTATGGGTGGAAATAGAAAGGGAGTAAGTAACTCTGCTACCCCTCTAAAGCCTTCCCCCGTGCAGCCTTCAAATCAGTTCCCTAAAGCAACAAATGCAAGCATATAGCAGAGAAATAGAAATGTAAGAAATATGCAGATTGTCTTTTAAATGCTTGCTGGATACCTGATACCAGTTTTTGAGTTGATGGGGTATCTATGCAAATATTACATTTTCAAACTGAGCAAGTAAAAGGTATCAGGTAAAGCATAGGTCAAAAGTAGGAATTTTGTAAAAATGGAGAGCATCGTTATTGGGGCAAATTTAAAGTATGACCAGGGACCTGTCTGGTGAAAACCAAAAAACAGGAAAATATGTAAACCTTACATAATAAAAACAGGAATCATATTCAAGAATTCTATATCTTTTGTATCTGTCTGCTGGTTGATTTGTAAGACAGCATGACAAGAAAAGGTGGAAGGACTTCTGCTGCTGAGGATGTGGTTTGCAAACAAATACAAAAAGAATGAGGCACAAAATCAAGCATCTAGTGCTAGGTACAATTATAGACAAACACAAACATACAAATTATGCTGTTGTGCTATGAGAATGACCAAATAAAAACATTTAAGTCACCATAAAACATGTCTAGATGTGAAAGACTGGACAACAGTCGATCAGTTACAGAAAATAGCCTGGTCTAGCTGCACAATACTTTACTCCTCTAGGAGCAATACAACAGTCACTCAGACAGGTTGTAATAAAAAAAGTGCTATTATAGTTTTGTCACCAATATTTTTTTTTTGTACTTTTTTGGATATTTTATGTGCTGTCTTATGCAGATATCAATATATGTGCACGTATATTATGGTATATACAGCCTACTTTATTAAAGTAACCTAAAGGAGGTTTGAAGTTCATTTTCTTATTTGCATGAAAGGAAGGCACATTGACATTAAGATACTAATTCTCATAACTTGATGGTGCCAATGGGGGAAGTTTTAACTGTTTCAATTTACTTACAAAAGATCTCAGGAGTAGGTGTGTACACCCTTTACATCTATAACATCAGAAAATGAAGTTACCAGGTGCCAGATTTATAAAACTTGTGTATACACAGAAAGAGTGTGTATGCTACTTTTCAAGCAGAAGTCAGTGTTTATGAAAGAAAATTTGACAGAAGATCTTGTGTATATTTACTGCAACACAGACCCATGCATATGCAACATTTTGGAGAAAGTGGGAAATGATGACACTTTTGATCAAACAGGCAAATGCAGCCAAACCAGCTAAGTAACAACTCACGTGTATAATAATTCATATTCCTGAGCCATTATTATAATATGCATTGACATGACAAACATATTAGACCTCAAAAGTGTTGAATATGATGTATATGATCTATTTTGTTCCCTATAAGGAGGGTCAATGCTGCCTACTTTCACAAAACAACATACCTGGGTTTTCCTCAATTTATTTAGGCTACTTCTTGACACTCCTCTGTATTAGAAATCAGTGCAATCCCTTGTTGTCAATAACTGCATGAAATAAAAACACAGGTGTGATTCACTCCCTGCGTACTCAAAGTTATAAATATCTTGCTCTATAGCTTATCCATAGTCTAATGGTTTGATTTTGATTTTTTTTGATTTGATATACTTTATTAATCCCCGAGGGGAAATTTTAACATAACATGGCTGGTTTTGCACTACTTAAAAACTATACGAATAATCATATAAGAAGGGAACAAGCTTCTAGAGATTGGCAGGATTTTTTTGTTTATGATGATAATTGGCTTATGAACTGATTTAGCTACCATGAGCCATTTTCTTGGAAATATGTGCTGAATTACAACATGTGCATTAGAAAGGCAGACTGCCCAAAATTGGACTAAATGTATTTATTTTCAGGTTTCAACAACTGTTGGCTTTCTGACAACGGGTATCTCCCAGAAAATGATCAGGAACATCTGAGCTAAGCTTCAGCTCCATTACACCCACAGTGTTGGAAGCCACACATCAACTGATAAGGTTCTACATTTAGTTTGCTATGGTGTGGGTGTACAGGTCAATATAAAAAGGAAATTGGCAGCACTGTCTGGTTTTCCTAAAGTAACTGGGGCAACTGGCTGTAGTCATATTGCAATAAGGCGCAGCTAGGCAGAATATAACTGCTTTTGTTAAACATCAGCAGAGATATTTTCATTTACATACAAGTCATCTGTGCATATAAAATGAAATTTAAAAACAGATGACTTACAGCGGTGGCCTGAGTCAACCCGTGATTCATCTATTTTAAGGCAAAATAGATTGTTGGAAGACAACTTGCTGATGGTACTGTAAGTTATCACTGGCTTGTTGGTAGGTTAACTGTCTAAAATGTCAGTGTTTCATATGGCCTATATAATTAATTGTAACAGCAATTATGTCATTATATGTTCCAGCAGACAGTGGCTTCCTGCTCAGTTGGGGGTGCCTTATGCCTTTCCCTGACCCCACAGCACAGTGGAGGGCGCTTCCATGATGTGAGGTGTGCACCATGGGACTCCAGAAATGCATGTGGTGGTGCCTGGATACATCAGGTGGGAGGCTCCTCTACCAGCCAGTGAAGGTCTGCAGTACTGTGATTGCAGATGTACAAGGTTGATTATGATTATTGTGGTTTTTAAGTTTTCAAAGAATACATTGTGTATACATCAGATTTTTTTTTTTTTTTTTGGTGTTAGGAGTCGTTTTTGTTTTATGACATACTCACACATTCATGCTTGAATTTGAGTTTTATAAATGAGAACCCTGGTGAGAGAGTTCGCTATTATACTTCTTTATTTTTCCAAACGATCAGAGATTCAGACTCTTTACAATTAAGTTTTTCCTGCATTATTTCCATTTATCTTTTTAGATTGTACACTATAACTTTTTACATAGGCAATCACAAAACATTCAGTGTTTTTTAATTTTGATTGTGTTTATGATTAATGTTTTGTGTATTGCGTGTATGTATGTAAAATGTATGTAAAGTATGTATGTAAAAGTTTCTGGCATTTATGGTTTGTATTTAGTTTTAGTTCTAAAATATATTTGTGTGCATTATTTTTGATCATTCTGTTGATCATTTAGCACATGAGACTGGCTCAGTGCCAATGTGGGCCAGGGTTATACAGGTCCACATAAATTGCAACCTTGCCTATTTCAAGTCAGTGAGCCAATCTGCATCAGGGTCAGTCTAACTTCTCATGTGGGAGTTTTTCACAAAATAAAAAGATACCAGAAGACTTTCTTTTTTGTGTTTCTTTTTTTTAAAGTAAGACCATTTTAGAAAGTAATTAAACCATTTAGCTAAACTATTTTGTTACTATATTTTTTGTAGAAGCCTACATATCAAATGTTGGTCTATTTCACTATCAATCTAGATTGATAACATTTTTAGTTTTTATAAATTTCTGTTAAAATTTTAAGGAAGAGTCCAGTAAGCTAAGTTTTATAATCACTTTTACAGTAAAATTGTAGCTTGTTTTCAATAAGACAAGTATTCTTTAAATCAGATAAGACACCAGAATTCAGTAGGGTTTAAACTAATAATATTAACAGATGTAATAAAAACCAAAGGTAAATACAGGGTTTTCTGGTCCCCATAGAATCGAGCACTCTTGCTAAAAGTCATGCTGCAGCAGCCTGTTAGCCGAACCTTGTAGTAGAAAGGATGGAGAAAAATAGGCAAGAGACTTTATTCTTGTCAAGTTATAGTGCCAAAAACACAGTTAAATTTAATCAAAAGACTATCGCATCAGTCCTGAAAGATTTAAATAAAGATAAACCTTAGCAGACAGTTTTGAATACATACCCCAAAAACACTTACAGTATTGGTGGTAAGGAAAGGTGCTTTAGTGCTACGTGGCTTCAGGTGCAGTCATGGGTGGAGTATTTCTTTGAGCTGGATGCATATGTTTATTTCCCTTGAAGGGTGTTTGGTGCTGCATTGCCTGCAAAGGACACATTATTTTTAGAAAAAGGAAAACAGCGTTTTATTATAAATGATTTGGATATGAACATAAGTAACAAGTTGGTTAAGTTTGCAGATGATACTAAGTGGATTGGGAGATAGTCTAGAATCAGTTGCGCCATTACAGAGGGACTTAGACGGCATACATGCATGGGCAGATTTGTGGCAGATGAAATTTAATGTATTAAATGTAAAGTATTACACACCTTATGAGAAGGATTTAGAAGTTGTAGTGAACTCAACACTATCAACTGCCAGATAGTGTTCAGAAGTCATCTTAATTGCTAACAGAATGTGAGGTTATGTAGCACGATGTTGTTGTGATGTGAGATTTTGCATATAATTTTGATAAATATTTTGTATGTCTTTATTTGTAACTTAGGCAAAGCAATGTAAGATTAGTGTTACATTTGTGAGAAGCATTCATGTTTACAACCCCCCCCCCCCCCCCCCCCTCCCTTTTAGGAATGGGTCTCTTTGAATTTTATGATAGGGCTGGGGGGGAAGTGCCTCAAACTAGTTTGGCAAATGTTTCTCTGCTAAAGTCTCTCTCTCATCCCCCACACAAAGTCAGGCTGCCTAACTGCCAAGCTTTACCTTAACATGTGGTTTGGGGGATGGCAGGTGTGAAGATGTTCTATCCCCCCATTGGTCTGAAGTATGGCTGTTTGGAACTGGCTTGTATCAGAAGCCTTTAAGTACTATGACACCCTATTGGCTCTAGGGGTTGGACAGATAATCTATAAATTTGCTCACTCTCTCTCTCTCACTTTCTCTCTCACCAAACTGCTGAATGACCATCTCATACCATGAACTGACAAGGACAACACAATGAAGAGCACAGCTCAGCAGCCATATTGAGATATTGATATTGATATTTTCTGAAGAAAGCTGACCACAAATGATGCCTTAACTAGAGACATTTTAAGTAACTAACAAGTCTGTGTGCCGCCTGAAACTACATGTCAGTATTTATCAGGTTGTATGGTCGCCAATATTCAAATGTACTTTGCATATTGTTATTATTTATAAATATTACCAATAATACATTGTTTAAATTGTAACTTAACTCCTGCTTGTCTTTTACTACACCTAATTGCCCGAGGTTATACATGTAGAAGGGAAGGTGGGGAGAAGTTATATGATATGATTATAAACAGTGGTGAGTCTGGGAGATATGAGGCATTCTGACAAAGGCTACATATTAATAATACAAAAGGGGAAAGTAGAGCAATATATTACTCTACCAAGACAAAACAGATGTGTAGAGTACAAATCCAAGGAGGTTATGCTGAAGCTTTATAACACACTGATTTGACCTCACCTGATGTACTATGTACAGTTTTGGTTTCCAGGCTACAAAAAGGACATATCAGCACTAAACAAAGTCCAGAGAAGTGCGATTAGGCTGATTCCAGGGATACAGGGGATGAACAGACACTAGGAGTAAGTTACCAAGTAGTAAGATTGACAATTGGATTTTAGAGACTTTCAAAACTAGACTTGATGATATTTTGGAAGACTTAAATGGATAGGACTAGTGAGCTTTGTGGGACTGAATGGCCTATTCTTGTCGAGTTTGTCCTAATTTTCTAAAAAAAAAAAATAACTATGGGATCATAAAAATGCTTGCAGTCAAGGTCATTTGCAGTCTTCAATTACACAGAACAGAATTAACATGCATCAGGAGATAATGTGGTGTCTCTCCTCAACAGACCCAAAAGAATCTATTTTTTAGCATCAATTAGATCCTCCTTCCTCTTTGTGGCTATCAGTAAAACAACAACTTTTTGTTAAATAGTTTAAATACGCAATGAAAAATAATCAAAACTTTGCCAACATGGTTTAAATTCTCATGCATTTCATATATTACAGTAGTGTCAACACAAAAATATAATTTGACCAATTTAACCATTAATACTATCAACCACCACCCCCAGGCCCCCAAAAAGACTCCTGTAGCTTTATCTTTGTTGTAATGCTGGATCTGGGCCTGACAGCTAGGAAGTTACAGTGTACAGCATGCAGATGAACCTGTATTTCTTTTTTAATTTAATTGATTTTATTTGGAGAAAACAACATTCCATACAATCATGTCAAGCTTAACAAACCAGAATTCCAACTCTGTCAAAGAGAAAGAGAGCCAACAACAAGAGCAAATCTTTAAAAACAACAAAGAAAGGAGAGTATCCTTTTCCCCGATATAAATGCTTATTCTAAGATTTGATTAATTAAGTCTTGGCATATTTTTAAAAAGTTTTGAACAGATCCTCTTAGTGACAATTTATTTTTTTTCTAATTTCAAATAATATAAAACATCAGTTACCCACTGACTTAAAATAGTTGGACTGGGATTCTTCCAGTTTGAGGTAGAATTTGTTGTCTCTAGCTTCTATAAACATTGCTAATATTAGTGGAGCTAACTTATTTGAAAATGTTTTATAAAATTCCACTGGGTAGCCTTCAGGTCCTGCTGCTTTCCCACACTGGAGTGAGTTTATAGCATCTAGTATTCCTGAGAGTGTCAGAGGTTTATCTAAGAGTATCTAGCTGTGGTATTTGTAATGCATTAAAAACTCATTAGATTGTGTCTTATCATTTTTAAGCTAGGTAGAATATAAGAACTTATAGTCAGTCAGTCAATCATTATCCAACCTGCTATATCCCAACACAGGGTCACGGGGGTCTGCTGGAGCCAATCCCAGCCAGCACAGGGCACAAGGCAGGAATAAACCCCAGGCAGGGTGCCAGCCCACCGCAGGGCACACACACACACACACACACACACCAAGCACACACTAGGGACAATTTAGGATTGCCAATGTACCTAACCTGCATGTCTTTGGACTGTGGGAGGAAACCAGAGCACCCGGAGGAAACCCAGGCAGACACGGGGAGAACATGCAAACTCCACGCAGGGAGGAAGCAGGAAGCAAACCCGGGTCTCCTTACTGCGAGGCAGCAGCGCTACCACTGCGCCACTGTGCCACCCATATGAGGACTTATAGGACTCTCTAAATGTGTAGGTTGTATTTTTATTAATGATTTTACCTCTATCTGTCGTGGTAATTTCTGTTATTGTGTTGTGCACTTCCTGCTTGTAGATTTGTTGAGCTAAGATCTTATTAGCTTTTTCTCCATGCTTATAGTATTGATGTTACAATATAAATATGAGCTGTTCCATTTATTTTGTTGTCAAGAGGTTAAATTCTGATTGCAAAACCTGTCTCATTTGAACACCTGGAATGTTCTTGATCTATTCTGGTAATTTCAGTGATTAGCTCTCTGGCTAAAGTATCTGGGCTGGTAACTTGAAGGTTGCTGGTTTGAATTCTGGCAGTGACAAAAGGAATGCCACTCCATTGGGCCCTTGAGCAAGACCCTTAACCTGCAATTGCTCCAGGGGCACTGTACAAATAACTGACCCAGTGTTCTGATCCCAAAAACTCTGTGTGTGTCCCTGGAAAATAAGTTGGGGTATGCAAAAAATGACACATTCCTCTATACAAGAAATTGTATATGGCAAATACAGGATTAAAATAAATAAAAATAAAATTCTTGGTTTTCAATTTATTTTTTTGCAAAAGATATGAAATAATCTGTGTTATTAAAAAAGCATGCAGAGTTTCCCATAGTATTCCTGAAGAGACCTCTGAAGATGCATTGGTCTCTAAAAAATAATCAATTTGCTCAGAGATGATTTCTGTACAGTTCTCATCAGTTAATGGCAGGGGGTTAAGATGCCAGCTACAAGATAAGTGTGTAGGACATAGTGATTTAAGCTCCATGATAAGGGGGACATGGTCAGAGATAACAATAGCGACGTATTTGCAAGATTTGATAGTGGGCAATAAATTATTACCTATAAAGAAATAATCAATTGTTGAGTAACTGTGATGTACTGCTGAGAAGCAGGAATATGCTCTTGAATGTGGATTTTAAAATCTCCACGTGTCTGATAAGTTATGTTCCGTTACAAACGGTGTGATTATTTTTGCAGTGTTAGATGTTATTGCCACTGTAGTTGAAGACTTATGTCTGGATTTAAAACAGAATTAAAGTAGCTCACCATTATAATTTTATGAGTGTTCCCATTAGGAACAGATACAAATACATTTTGGATGAAATCTTTATCATCTGTTTTAAGTGCGTACATATTCATCAATATTACTTTAGATTGAAATAAATTACCCATCACCTTTACATATTGCCATTCAGGATCAGATTAAGATTCCCCCACCTCTAGTTTTCTTTGTATAGCTAAAATAAAAATTTGGCCAAGCCAATCTGTTTGCAACTGAAACTGGTCCATACTTATTAAGTGAGTTTCCTGTGAAAATACTATCTTGGCATTTAGACTTTATAGGTGAGAAAATACTTAGCTCACAAAGTTCACTATATGGTCAGAGAGACACTGCTTCTGAACTTTTGAGGACATTTTGTAAACTTAAGTAAAGGTGGTGCATTGTTTTATAAAATAGCTTCAAACTTGATTTCATATTTTTACCGGGTATTGGTAGGCTCCATGTTGGCATGTTGATAGTGCAGCCCGAATGCAATACAGCTAGGGCATGATGTAACATAGTCCCCTTGAAAGTTAAGATAACTTTAATAGTACAGTCCAGATACAATAAACCTGGGGTATGATGTTAAAAAGTCCCCTTAGGTGAAAAAAAAGTCTAATAAAACTGCAAATAATTAGTTACTTAGTGGTTACCAATAAATATATATATATATATATATATATATATATATAGTAAATAAGGCGCTATATAAGCGTCCGACCCGGCACAGATTCACACTGAGGCATGTATAAATTGCACACAAATGTTTTTATTTTCTCTTCAGCCGTGGGGCACGTCTTCCCCGTGTCCCACAGGCCCAACACAGTCCCACAAGCACTTCACGCAATCAACACAAATAAATCTTTCTTCACCTGTGGGGCACATCTTCCCCGTGAACCCCACAGGTATAACACAGTCCCAAAGTACCTCTTTATAATGACAGCAATCCTTCCGTTGGCACTACCACTCCTCTCAGGCACCTCGTCCTCTTCCCCCCGATTCTGGCCCTGAGTGGTGGTTGCTGGCTTCTTTTATGGACCTCCCGGGAGTGCTCTTGGTGCTTGCTCACCTGTTCCCAATTGCATTCCCGTGTGGGGCCCATGATTAGACCAGCTGGGCTTAACTATCTCTGCCTCGCCCCCTGGCGGCCATCCCAGGTCCCCACAGGGTTGGGAAGAACTCCATCTCCCATGAAACCCTGTGGGAAACTGAGGCATCATCAACCAGGGAGGCTGCCACCAAGCGTCCCGGGGGAGGTATTGAGGAGTCCATGGCTGCTCCCCGGAATATAAGTAGAAGGGACGTCCTGGCCAGGCATGGACCCTGGCCGTCCTCCACATTGCCCCTCACCCAGATGAGACCCATGGCTCTCATCGGCATGCCCCACGAGGGCTGGTCTTCTCCATAATGGGGAGTCGGTGTCCTCAGCACTACAGCTCTGCCCTGTGGAAACAAAAGCAAATGGTCTGGGGGTGTTGCCCCAACGTCCCTGCTATTTGGACATCCTCACAGGACAACACCGCCAGACGTGGCCACATCGTCCGCAGTTGTAGCACCCTCGACTCCCTTCAGCTCGACCCTTGCAGGAGTGAAAGCAGGCAGGAGACTCCTGCCCATTCACTCGCTCAGTTGAGGGCTCCACACGTCATGGGGAAAGGTATTGAGGGGTCTCTGATGGCTCTCCCAGAACGCAAGTAGAAGGGGCGTCCTGGCCGGGTATAGGACCCGTCCGTCCACTACCGTGCCCCTCTCCCAGATGAGACTCGTGAGACTCATCGACCTGTCCCGCGAGGGTCAGTCCTCTCCTGGATAGAGAATCCGTGTCCACTTCTCCACGGCTCTGCCCTGTGGAAATATAATAAACAGATCTGGGGGTGTTGCCCCTACGTCCTTGCCATTCGGACGTCCTCTCTGGACAACACCTCCAGACGTGGCAACAGTGGCCGCAGTTATAACATAACCGATTCTCCCCTGTTTGACCCTTGTGGGAGCGGAAGCAGGTAGGAAACACCCGCCCCTCCTTTTGATCAGTTGAGGGCTTATGGTGTCTTCGCCCCTCTGCAGTATAACCCGTCCGTTTTTTCTTTTCAACGGGCTCTTGTTGCACTTTTTCCGGAGTTCCCGTTTTTTTTTTTCTTCTGGCTCCTTTTCTTTCCCTGAGGTGTAGTGGTGGTCTGAGTCCCTTTTTGGGATGAAGAGGGACCCCTCACCGTCTGCACCCCTCTAGACGCCCGCGAGACCGGCAATGGCAGCTGGGGTAAGGTGGTTTGGCAGCTGACATCTTTCAGCTGCCTCTCAGCACACTCTCCTGCCACGTTATCGGTCACCGTGGCAAAGTTTTGTGTAGGGGCGGGCTGGCCTGGCAAGCCGTATTAATCAGGACGGCAGCCTCTGTGCTCCAAACCCCCCCTTTCTTTTACAGCACAGGTTTCACTTACTTGTACTGCGCTGTCCTGCAGGCTGGAGGATGATGCACTGCGTCTGTTGAGCACTCATTAATTGTTTCCAACGGCGCGCCAAGCTTCTTGTCCAGACCTCCCTTCACCTCCTGCAGGACCTGAAAGATCTGAGCCAGAGACTGCAGAGGTAGGAGGACCACCTCTGCCTTGCGTGCAGCCAAGGAGAAGTCAGTTTAATTGGCCGGCAACAGGCTTGAACTCACCTCGTCTTGCGCCGACCGTGACTCGCGGAGGCTCCATGCTTTCTTTACAGGCACCTCCAGGACGTCTTCGGGAGTGGAGTGGAGGTTCGTCGCTCCCGTCTGCATCTCACTATCGACGGGCAGCTGACACATAGCCCCAAACCCCTTACCTGTCACAGGGAGTGGTTCCTGTTTCTTCGTCAGGACTACCTTACCAGGGACGTCTTCATGGCCCTCGTCTCTCGAGTATTGTCCGGAGTTGAATAGGGCCCCCAGGTCAGCGTCGGTCCCCTCGGAGCTCGTCTCACCGTTGCGCCATGGACAGACAACTGGCGGCCATGGACAGGTATTCGGCTCTTTTGTACCTAGGAGACAGGCATACGGAACAAATGCATACCTCATCCCTGGAGAATCATCTCCGGTTCCGTCGCCAATCTCTCTCTGGGTCTCATTGCTCTTAACAGTATGGCCGTGTCTGGTCGCCGGCTTTCGAGCCCGCCCGGGCTTCTTTTTCCCCATTTAATATGGTATTCCTATGGGCGTCTTTCTTGCGGCTCCCTGGTGCTCGTGCAGGCGCGTGCCTCGCGCTGCTGGGTTGCCTCGGGAGTGCGTTCTGCGCTTGCAGTGTGCTCTCCGCCTCGGGAGCACGCTCTGCACTTTCCTGTGTCCGTTCACCTGCAGCTATGTCGGGTGCGCGTTACTCGCTCTGTTGTGTCGCGCCCGTGCCTCGCTCCGCTGCGTGTAGCGGCGCGCTGCTATGCCGGGTCTCCACACAATATTTTTGTACAGGTCCCGGTCCAAATGGACGGACCGGAATCCTGTCGACTACGCCAGTGTGAATAAGGCGCTATATAAGCGTTCGACCCGGCACAGATTCACACTGAGGCACGTACGTATAAATTGTACACAAATCTTTTTATTTTCTCTTCAGCCGTGGGGCACGTCTTCCACCTGTCCCACAGGCTCAACACAGTCCCACAAGCACTTAACGCAATCAACACAAATAAATCTTTTTCTTCACCTGTGGGGCACGTCTGCCCCGTGAACCCCACAGGTATAACACAGTCCCAAAGTACCTCTTTATAATGACAGCAATCCTTCCGTTGGCACCACCACCACCACCACTCTTCTTCCTCCTCCTCCTCCTCCTCCTCTCAGGCAAATCGTCCTCTTCCTCCCGATTCTGGCCCTGAGTTGTGGTTGCTGGCTTCTTTTATGGCCCTACCGGGAGTGCTCTTGGTGCTTGCTCACCTGTTCTCAATTGCATTCCCGTGTGGGGCCCATGATTAGACCAGCTGGGCTTAACTATCTCTGCCTCGCCCCCTGGCGGCCATCCCAGGTCCCCATAGGGTTGGGAAGAACTCCATCTCCCATGAAACCCTGTGGGAAACTGAGGCATCATCATTAACCAGGGAGGCTGCCACCAAGCGTCCTGGGGGAGGTATTGAGGAATCCATGGCTGCTCCCCCGGAATATAAGTAGAAGGAACGTCCTGGCCAGGCATGGACCCTGGCCGTCCTCCACAATATATATATACATATATATATATATATATATATATATATATATATATATATATATATATATATATATATATATATATATATTTATATCCATCCATTTTCCAGCCCGCTGAATCCAAACACAGGGTCACGGGGGTCTGCTAGAGCCAATCCCAGCCAACACAGGGCACAAGGCAGGGAACCAATCCTGGGCAGGGTGCCAACCCACCTCAGGACACACACAAACACACACCAAGCACACACTAGGGCCAAATTAGAATCGCCAATCCACCTAACCTGCATGTCTTTGGACTGTGGGAAGAAACTGGAGCGCCTGGAGGAAACCCATGCAGAGACGGGGAGAACATGCAAACTCCACGCAGGGAGGACCCAGGAAACGAACCCTGGTCCCCAGATCTCCCAACTGCGAGGCAGCAGCACTACCCACTGCGCCACCGTGCTGCCTATATATATATATATATATATTTAATTGAAGAAATTTCAGTTTTGTAATTGTAGAGAAAAAGAAAAAGTAAACAAAAGCAAGAAAGGTGGCTGATAAGGAAATAGAATGTATAGTTATGGCAGATGTTGCATTACAAATAGACCAAGTCGCAAGCAGAATCTTCTTTGCATTACCAGGAAATAACACGACTCATGTTCAGGTTGGATAATGGATGGATGGAAGGTTGTTCATGTTTTAAAAGATGTTGCGATCAGTCATTTAAGCTCATTTTCTACTTCTTTAGGAGAATTAAAGATGTAGAAATGGTCATCAGAAATGACTTTCAATTTAGCAGGAAACAAGAGGCAGTATCTAATTTCAGCTTTGCATAAGCGCTGTTTAATGCTAAAGAATGCCACTTGTTTAGCAGCTGTGGAAGGTGGTAAATCTGGGATAATATTAATGTGATTATTTTCAGGTTTAATCTCCTCTTTTTGTCTGAGAATGAACATCAAATTTTATTTAATCTGTAGTTTGTCAAAATGGACAATCTGGCCTTTTGAGGCTTTTGATCCATGTATGCGGTAAGCTGCTGAGATCTCGGTGTCTGATTTGAAGTTATTTTTGAGAATAGTTCAGTTATCAATTTCAGTAGGCTTGGACTTTCTCGTTTTCTGGGAGACCTTCAATTTTAATGTTATTCCTTCTATATCTATCTTCCAGTGCTGCTAGTTTATCACCAGGCACTTTGAATTCAATTCGGCAGCAGATGTCAATTGTTCAGCATCTTCAATACAAGCCATAAACATTAACTTTTTCAAGCTGAACACCAAGTAGTCTAATTTTACTCTCAAATTTACTATATTCTTGCTAAAATGTTTTTAAGCCTACTGCAAAGTTATTACTTAAATGTATCGCCTGGTCTTTTATATCCTGAAGCAGCTTGTCATTTCTCTTTTGTACATCCATCTTTATATCCTTCCTTATGTCACTCTTTATATCATTAATGTCTCTCTTTATATTAAATAATTGTAAATTGGCAATTTTGCAAACAATTGCCAATTTTTTAGCCTCCTCAAAAAGTCATTATAGTTGGGCAGTATTACAAGATAAAAAAAGAACAATAATTTTCCAGAAGTAAACATTTCCATTAATTACTACCCAGTTCAAACCATGAAAGTTCCTCAGACAAAACCAAAGCTTAAAGGTTTTCTGTTGAATTGAAGGAGTACTGTCCTCTTGATATTAGTTAATCAGACAGCATGAATTTGTGTATAAGAATGACAATATTGCTGCAGTTTAAGCCCAGGTTTATGAGATTACATGGGAGTGTATTCAAGCTCATGTTCTTAAACTAAAAATCTACACCACATATGTGTGCTAATGACATTATCAGCACAAAACAAAGAAGGCAAACAGATCACCAAAAAAAAAAACAAGCACAGGATTTATTTTTATGTAATCGTGTCTGATTAATTTTCAGCTGAGATGGCAAATGTAATTGTGGAGTGAGGATTCCATTGCAGAAGCAAATTAAAGACACAAAAAAGAGTAATCGTCTCCTTTGTGTCAACTCCAAATACTACAAAATATGGGCATGTCACCTGGTGTTTGAATTACTGTGGAGAATAATTGGTTAAAGCATAACAAGTTAGACAGGTGAAAGGAAATATTAAAGTCTTTTCAATATTGTTTGATTAATAATAGCTTAATCATTGCAATATCTAATCCAGACACTGTACAGAAGTTGTCAAGGATTTTTGTGATTTCCTTCAAGAATACAATGTTGAATGCACTTCCCTTTAACTTCCACTGCAGTGAAGCCACAAGAAGTTATTCAGCATTTTGCTTGTTCTTTTTAGGAAGAAATTTTCCCATGACCTTAAACTGAATGATTCTTTACTGCATGGAGAGTAATGTAAGGTTGCTCATATTATCCTAAATCATTGTGTTTGATGATAATCTTCTCACATAATTTATTTTTGTAGACATAAGTTCTTTCAAAGCAGTTTTAAATGTAAATGCGATAAGGGAAAATAGTCAAATTAAACAACAAACAGAATACCTAAACATTGTCCTCCACTACCCACAATCTCAATTAAAGTGAAAAAAGAAAATCTTAACAGAGGGATAAGCGCAGCTTGGAACCACAGAACCACTTTAGCAATACAGTAAGAGACCTATGGAGTGAAAAAGTGACAATGTCTCTTGATTGCATAACAGCAGGCCAAGCATGCCAAACAAAGAACATTCCACATCACCCCAATGACCAATTATAATAATAAGCATACACAAGAATAACCTCATTCAACCAGCAGCAGGTGCCAGAGAGTGCAGAGTTACTTGCAAAAGTAAGAGAGACCCAATAGATCACACTGACTGTGGGAGCCAGCATTTAACAAAAGAGTCCAGTAGCAAACATCGGGTGAATTCTTCACAATTCTAGCAGCACAGAGGAGAGCAGAATGTCTTAATTAGTAAGCACAGTAAGAATAGCAGTTTCTCATGTAAACCCTTAAAACACTCAGGCATAACAGTCTGAGAAGTCATTAAATGGTAAATAAACCATTTAATGAATACCTTGGATGTCTGAAAAACGTCTTTCAGGTAGTCAAATAAATGGTGGATGTCTAGCTGAAAGGCTGCGATCACCAATGAAGGAAATTAGTGAACATTTTCCAATTCGTCCCCCATAGTTTTTTTTTTTTTTTGCAAACGTTTTAAATTTGCCCCACTTTATGCAGGCCAGCAGTAACTAGGGATCAGGTTTACAATAAATATTTATTAAAAGAAACATAAAACATGATTATTCTGTAATTCACATTATCTTTAGTTCTTAAAACCTAAATATATTATATATAAAATTATAAGCATGTGTGTAAACCCATAAAACACAATATTAACCATGTAACACACTGTTACTACTGTGACAGCACTGAAAGCAAACTGACTGCACTAAGATACGGAGGTAAGCATGTCAAAGTGCCATATGTAATAATGAGTTGGGAAATGCATAGAATAAACTCCATATTTATACACTGGGGCACCATATTGTGGTATTCATGGTATTAATGAATACAATGTACCTGTTGCCTGTACTGTATATATTTCATAGGTGTCAATTCTATACAGATATGCCACAGATTACGAATGAGTTCCAGTCTTGTGGATGTTCATAACCTGATTTTGTAAGTCGACACTTGCACTGAAAATGTCTTAATATAAAAGTTGTCAAAAACTTACACATAATGTGTTATTGCTTATTTTACAGGTAAACTTTTCAAATATATTAATAAAATGACAGTGAAGCATTGTTACTGTAATTTAAATCACAAAGCACACACAATTTAAAATGAAATGTACCATGGATATGTATAACATTTCAACCTTATGCTTGAACATCCTATAGTTTTTAATAATGATACAATACCTGATATGGTTGCAAAAGACATAATAATGGCACAAAAACTCAGCACTAATAATTGCTGAGAGTGTCACCTCTACAACCCTACAGCTGTACTCTCTGAAACAATGCGGCTGATACACTTACCGTATATACTCGCAGATAAATTCTCCAATTAGTTGGGGCTTGATTTTACTGTATAATTTCTGGTATTTTATAATGTTGGTCGTATAAGTCGAATGCGGAAAACTCGCACTATTGGTCCAAGACATTATGTTATGCTAACGCCCACCTGAGAGAGTAACCACGCTGCCTTTTTTTTCTATGTATTGTGCCTATGTGACCACATGGTATGTAATAAAAATGAGTCTCCAGACATCATAAAGGTTTGGGGCAGCCACCCGTATATTATTTCCCAGCTGCAAAAGTTCAAAACAGAACTGATTATTTGGAGGTAAGATGGTGGTTTTAAGGGCTGGGGAAGGAAATGATGTCATCTAGTCCAGAACCGGACGTGACGTCATCATAGGTGCCGGACCCTGAAATGACATCATCAGAGGCACTGGAGCCGGAAGTGACATCATCACAGGTGCCAGAATCTGGTGAGATTTCCCGGGAATGGTCTGCAAGAAACTGAGAGAGACAGTCAGCACACTCTGCCACCCCCTGGTCTGGTGCAGTATTACAGTTCCCCAGGCCCTTTAGCTGTCTCCTAAATGCATGTGTGTGACAGGTAATATCAAAACTATTCCGAAGTGACGCTTGCACTGTTAACCCTAAATGAATGTCTACTTAGAATTCCAAGAGCTAAACTTAAAAGAAGTGGTGAGGCGGTCTTCTGCTGTTATGCACCTAAAATCTGGAATAGCTTGCCAATAGGAATTCGCCAGGCTAATACAGTGGAGCACTTTAAAACACTGCTGAAAACACATTACTTTAACATGGCTTTCTCATAGCTTCATCTTAGTTAAATCCTGATGCTCTGTATATTCAATTAATTATCATTATTCATGGTGGCTCCAAAATCCGTACTAACCCCTACTTTCTCTTCTGTTCTTTTTCCGGTTTTGTGTGGTGGCGATCTGCACCACCACCACCTAATCAAAGCACCGTGATGTCCCTACATTGATGGATTAATAGCCAGAAGTCCACATGACCATCATCATCAAATTCTTCCATCAGAACCCTGAATACAATGAGGACTGATTGAGGTCATTTATTTTGAATATTTAGGTAGAATGCCTAGAGGGTGCTGGGCAGTCTCGTGGCCTGGATCCCCTCCAGATTTTATTTTTTTCTCCAGCCATCTGGAGTTTTTTTTTGTTTTTTTCTGTCCTCCCTGGCCATCGGACCTTACTTTTACTCTATGTTAATTAGTGGTCCCTACTTTTGATTGTTTATTTTGTCTTTTTTCTCTTTCTTCATCATGTAAAGCACCTTGAGCTACATTGTTTGTATGAAAATGTGCTATATAAATAAAATTGTGAATTTCCCCTTGGGATTAATAAAGTATCTATCTATCTATCTATCTATCTATCTATCTATCTATCTATCTATCTATCTATCTATCTATCTATCTATCTATCTATCTATCTATCTATCTATCTATCTATCTATCTATCCAAATGTTGTTGTTGGGTGGTTTTTTGTGTATCTCACACCCTCATACACCTTTATCATAAGAGCATCCCTTATCTACGATGGAGCGTTTGATCAGAAGAAAATAATAAGCTTGTTCTAAATTAAAAGTAGTTGAAGTGCCAAAAGAAATTGGTAACTGTGCTGCTGCAACAAAATTCAATGTATCTAAGAAATGGATCTGAGAGTGGAGGAAGCAAGAAGATATAAAAAAAAAAAAATGAAGTGTCACATTTTTGAACGCTCATATAAGCCGGGTTCTGATTTTATAATCGATTTTTCGGGTTTCAGGACCCGACTTATACGCGAATATATACGGTACTTAGAAAAATTACTAAACCTCAGGTAAACAGCCAGAACATCTTGTGACATGGCTTATTGAGCGGCTGCAAACACTGTGTTTGGTTCATGGTGACATGAACACACAAAAGCAGAAAAAGATTCCTTACTCTATAGTACTATTCCTTAGTGATAGTGATGGCTGCTACATATTCTTATGAAAGAAAATTAGTTTGCTTGATTTGTGTGTAAAAAATGGAAATCGGTAGATTAAAATTAATTGAAATACAGTGAAAAGAAAGGTGTTGGGGTTTCATGTGCTTGTTCATATCTGCAGAATTGGTCTACTATTTACAACACTATACACACTAACTAGAATGACAGAACTGAAGGAAGCTCTGGACTACATAAAAAAGGAAAGGCCTAATGGCTCAATGGCATTATTCCTTTTGGCATTACACTCTATGTTTGGAATCACCTTTCTCCTCCACTGTTTCAAATGCTGAATGCCACCATTTCTTCATATTATGTAAACCCTAGAGTTACAACAATGATGGACATACTTATATTAAAACAAGTTAGAGACCATAACCACTACCATAGTTTCAAAAAAATATCATAAATTAACTCAGACCTTAAAGTTGTAGTTAAGGATTGCAACTTTTGAGAAAGATTTTAATAATTTAAAATAAAGAAGATCTCCAGGAATGAAAGAGACTGCATCTCTGGTTACATCTATAAATGGTTAAATCAGCAAACACCTACTCCTAAAAGCTCTCGCCAGTATTATAACCAATCTTTTTCTTCTTTGTCTAGATCTTCCTCATTCATTTCTGTTCATGCTTCTTTTTTAGAGTCACATCTATGCGTGGTAAACATTACTCTACCACCAGTAAGACCAACTCAATCACCAGGGGCCTCATGTATAACGCCGTGCGTAGAACTCACACTATAACATGGCATAAGCACAAAAGTGGGAATGTGCGTACACACAGAAAAATCCAGATGCAGGAATCTGTACGTACGCAAACTTTCACGTTCTTCCACTACATAAATTCCGATCAGCGTGAAAAGTAACGTACGTGCACGCGCCTTCTGCCCCGCCCCAACTCCTCCCAGAATTATGCCTCTTTGAATATGCAAATCAATATAAATAGCCTTCTGTGAAAAGACAATGGGAAAAGCACGGGGGAGAAATATAAGAATTTCAGCGACTACCAAGTGGAGGCAAAGGAAAAACGTACTATTTGTTGGTTTAAACAGTGGTATAATCAACAAAAGGAAGTTGATCGAGTGACAGACTGTCGGAGAAACTCGAAGGCTCAAGTTCACAAAGTCTCACAGTGGCCGAAATAAAAAAGAAATCACACATCAAAGTCGCCATGAAAAGGCGAGTCGTAGCCCACCGTCTGAGTGTCATATGAAAGCTTATTAGGGTACAGACAAAAAAAATAGGCACACAGTGGGAAAAAAGCACGAAATGTCAACTTTAATCTCGAAATTTCCACTTTAATCACGTAGTTTATTTTGCCATTAAAGTAGAACATCATAAACTTCATCTTAAAATCGTTTAATTTACTAGTTTCTCAAATCCCATTATAACTAAATTGGCACATTAAAAGATTTGTTCTGTATTTGATCTTCTATGTGCTCTACATGTGTGAATCACTACCTGCTTCTTAAACGGGCTTTCTCTTTCTCCGACAGGACACATAATCTATTACATTCGTGATATTACAGCTCTCTGAATAATTAAAATACTGAGATGTATACGTGATATCTTTTTCATGATGATAGGAATGAAAGCATGTTATTAAACATGGGAACACAGTGGCGCAGTGCTTGTTCATGTCTCACGCAAGAGGCTTGTGGCGCTATGCGCGACCTTCGATGAAATAATTTATTAAAGAAGTACTGTCTCTTTCAAACGTACTAACCTCCAATTCCTGTCCTTACTTTTCTTTCTCCAAAAACCTAATCGCCACACAATCAGCTACATAGATGTGAAGCCATCTGTAAGCTTAAAACGCCGATTCTTCAAAACTTTTAAGGAACATTGAAATATCTTCGTAGTACATGTTTAATTATTATATCCGTCTATCCTTCCAGTGTCGCGTCAGCACCAGCAAGAATACAACGCAATGCAGGAACAATCCCTGAACTAGCTAGCGCTGCGGCACCGTGTCCTCACATGTTTAATTATTAACAATAAAGATTATTTAAATGAAGTTAAAGTTTTATCTGTATAATATAATCAACATATTTTGCTGCATTTCATCTTAAAAATGATATCATCATCATATGTAAATACGCACTTCATAAAGCGGCGCAGGTTGTGCAATATTATAACTGTAGTGCAAGTTTACAGTGAGGTGATTGTACTTATAAGTACAAACAGTTCTACAAGGAGCACTTGATGGACTGATTGAGTGCGTTTATAGTTCTTGGGATGAAACTTTTTCTAAACCGCGAAGTCCGTACAGGGAAGTCTCTGAAGCGTTTTGCCTTGGCTCAGGCAGTGTCTGCTTCATGCTGTATACCGATAATTCTCTTTCCGATCAGCTGCTGCTGTGATTCCCCACTCAGATACAGTGATATAAATACTCCGAGTGGTGCAGTGAGAGTAATATGGAAAAAGATGATCTGCTGTGGCAACCCTTAACGGGAGCAGCTGAAAGAAGAAGAAGATGTAGTGAGAGTTACAATGCTAAAGCAGTTATGGTATTTGGAATACTATGGCTATTCCCTAGACCATTATATTGCTGCAGGTTAATTACAATCAGATGCATTACACTAATAAACAATATGCAGTTAGTTTCAGTGTATTTATAAAGCCGCGTTAGGAATGTGGATCTAAGAAAGGAAGGGTGATCACACAGGAACAGTAGAACTGCTTTGACGCTGGGTGCCGCCAGTCTGCAAAACCGAGCGGAGAAATTGCGTACGCCATGGTATGAGGTACCGTGGAAATGTGCGTGGCTTTACGCCAAGTTTAGGTTTTATACATTGCGATTTGAGCGTGGAAACGTTCGTA
Source organism: Erpetoichthys calabaricus (assembly GCF_900747795.2). Taxonomy (NCBI): domain Eukaryota; kingdom Metazoa; phylum Chordata; class Cladistia; order Polypteriformes; family Polypteridae; genus Erpetoichthys; species Erpetoichthys calabaricus. The sequence continues at coordinate 70,631,023 of NC_041406.2, forward strand.
CACAACATTTCTGTGCATACGCACCGTTTATACATGAGGCCCCAGGTACTTAGACAAAGAAATTGGATGAGGTTCCAATAATCAACATCTTTAAATGCATACTCTTCTCCACTGAAGTTAGCGTCCTATCTAAAGGCTTATCATTCGTTCCCATATGTCCATATAATCCTTTAAAAACTCATATTGGACTGTAAGTTTTTCAGGAAAATTACACTTCTTCCTTTTAGAAAACAAAATATCCAAGGCCTTATATCTATCATCGGAAGTTATCCGTAAAATCTTTTACAACTTTGGGTCCTGTTGAGCCATATTTTGACACGTTTTGCACTTTAATCTTATGAGATGTAACATAATTGAAAACAACCATGACAATATGAAAAAAATTCAATATTACATCTTTGGAATGTGTCGCTCTGAAACAATTACACCATGATACAATTATTACCATTAAACCCACCTAAGGAAGGTGCAATTGTAATTATGGACACTGCACAGTATGTTAACAACGGTCTCAGACAGTTATCTGATATAGAGGCTTATGAATATCTTCAATACAGTATAACCCTACTGCTAGAATTGTGGATACCATGAAAGATTTGGTCGAGACAGCTGTGTCTACTGACCTGATCAATAAATTCATTGGATTAAAAAAAAAAAAGCACACATATGCCGGTTCTTATTTACTGCCCAAAATACATAAATTCCTAACTAACCCTCCAGGACATTGTACTGTATAGTATCCCCAAATAGTTCATTTTTACAACCTATTACCCAGTTTATTGATTCCAATATAAAGCATTGGGTGTGTCTAGCAAAATCATATATACACTGACGATTCTACAGATTTCATGTCCAAATTAAATAAAACCACTTTTAAACCCTAATTGAATCCTGGTCACATTTGACATTGAATCACTTTACACTAATATTCCCCAAAAGGCAGCTATGACTACGAGACTCTTAACCAGTTGTCACGTTTCATACTTAGATACATTAATTTTATTTGTCAATTAGCAAGTTTGGACATACAATGGAATTTTTTTTACACTTAAATTCAAAATATACCTATAAAAGGGATTAGTGATGGGTGTAGCTTTCAGACACAGTATCACAAACCAAAGTCCATCTTCAATAAACAAATGTATAATGCCAGGATATTTTAAGTACTGTATATATTAAATCCTCTCATCTTCTCCTCTGAAAACGACCAATAGGTGAATACCCTTTATAAGCATCGTATTACTAAAATTACACTATTATTATAAGAATGGAGGAATCACTAATAAGATGCTAGCCAATCAAATACATAATAAAGAAATTAGTGATGATATTGGCACTAAAGTTTATTGAATGTGGAGAAACAACAATCACTTCTAATGAATACTGTAACATGCTTTGCTCATCATAATGTAACGAAAATAAATCTGTAACTATAGATTTGTTATAAAATAAAAATATAGCAGCTTTGGACATCATGTAGAGTATAGACATATTACAAGATCCTGAACAATTTTTAAATCTCAGTAAAGAGGAAAAGAAACAGTTGCAGATAGCTATCCAGCAAAACTTGATAAAAGAAAAACAAAACAAAGAAAAAAATCTCTATTAGACTTGTCTCATTTTGTTTATGGAAGCTAGAGAAAAAAGTTCCGCATTAAAGCACTATGCCAGGGATCAGTTTTTGATTTGTCAAGAAAGATAAAAAATCTTCTGGAATGCATTTCCTACTGTCCACTTTCAAAATTGGCTAATAATTTTAATGTTCTGACTGAAGTTTTTGCAAATAGAATTGAGTAAGTGGCTTTTTCTAATATTTTCCAGGATTGCACTGGATTTGTTAAAGGCAGGCAATTATTTTTAAACCTTTAATGTAAAACTGGTGTAATGTATACCTTAATAGAGGCTTTTTAAGGCCTTTCTATATTTGCATGCAGAAAAAGCCGTTGATTGTGTCTAATGGCATTGCTCATTCACATCAGTGCATAAATATAAGTTTTGACACAACATATGTGCAAGCTTTAAATTATGATTCTCTAATCCAGAAGATTTATTTCATACTCATACAAATAATAAAACTCTTCATTATTTCACTTTAGGACATGAAACCAGACAGGTTTCTCCTCTGTCATGAATTTTATTTGCCATTGCCATAAAACTTTTGTCACTCTAAATGCATGAAGAAACTAAACTAAAAAAAAGAAATCTCTTTATGCAAAAAAATTGCTTTATATTATTAATAACCCATATTCATAATTTCTGTATGTGCTAAATGTATCGAAGGAGCTGTACAAAACTTGAAGTTTCAAGATTAATTTGGATAAAAGCTTATCATTTTCTGTAACACAACATAATAATAGGGCCAAATAAGCATATTAGAAAAAAAATACTTGTACCAGCTTACTTAGACGTAGGGAAGAAATATTTCCCTAATTCCTGCATGTGTGTGATGCTGTGTGCATTAGTTAGCGTTAATTACTGCCAACTTAGTAGAAATCTCATGGTTCATTACTCACTTAGAAGCTGTACATAGGTGACAGACATGTTAAGGCTGAGACATTACTGTCAATTACATCCTTACAAGACAATAATATACTGTATTTCCACCTTTCTTAACTTATGCACATTTAATATATGGAATATCTTCAGTATTGGGATGTTTTGAGATGTACACATTAACAATGCAGCTAAATCATTTGAATAGATTTATAACAATACTATCTAGTTATGATAAAAATATAGTTAGCACCTCCAAGCTATACCAGAGCTTTAAAAATCTGAGAGAAAATTGGAGATGAGATCATTCCATGAGATTTTCAAATGAACAGAATGAACAGAGGTCATCTCTCAACACAATACACACTTCATCACTCTGTGTAAAACATGTTTTAATCAAACTAAGAATTGTTCAATTTCTTAACTCAGATATTTTAAATATCAGGCACCTGCTTCACTGGGTCATTCGTTGTGGGAATGTCCCCTACTCAGAATTTATTAGAACAAAATGTTATCTTATTTATCAATCAATATTAGATTCTCTATAATGTGCAATCCACTTGGAGTACTGTCTGTGGTAATAGCTGAGGGGACTTTACAATTCACTGCTAAGTTACTCTACAATGCTACCGTTGTATCATGTTCAATTGGAATATTCCACTTCCACCTACCTAAACAGAGAGTAAAAACATGTCTTATTTTACTTAAATTAATACTCCAACCAAAAATGATACATTGTTTGCCAGCAAAGGTGCTCCATATATCTCTCTCTATATATATATTTATAAAATCCAACATCTGTTTGTATGTCTGTCCGCTTTTCACAAGAGAACCACTTAACGGATTTAGATTGGGTTTTTTTCTATAATTTGCTTGAACATTCCAGTTGATTTTGTGACTTCTCTCATCACGCTAAGAATCATAGTTCGCTTGCAGGAGCAATATATTCACGCTAATCCGAAACAGGGGCTGCAGGCCGAGGGGAGGGGGAAGCATGACATCAGGAGTAGGGAGCCGAGCAGGGCCCTCCTCACTGTCCTGTTTCACTACTATGCGGGTAGAGCCACAGGGGATGACTAGTATATTATATTAGCTTTCCTCTAACAGCACTTTTACCATATAACGGTTTGCTACATTTCTCTAAGCATGCTAGTGACGTACATATTATTATTATTATTATTTATTATTATTTTCCCACAAGTTTTTTTTTTCCTTCTTCAAATCATTTGCTATTAACCATAGTAACATTCCTATACTTTTAGGTTGATCCTGATCTCTCATTTAATTTGCCTTTTTTTCTAACACAAAATCCTTTTAAATCTCTTGTCATAAATACATGTATTTTACATTGTATGTGAATCTTTCTAAATCAATAGCCTGCACTTTGAGTGGCAGAAGATAAGTAAAAGCCTGATGTCGGTACTGTAAACATCCAAATAATCTACTTTTTTTCTAATTTAGCCTTATGGAGAGTTCTGGTGTACTCTACACATAGCATTTCAGAGCCACACATGCTCTCACCTGACCTGATAGCACATCAGTGGACCAAAGTGTTGTAAGGCAATAGTTACCCGTACTCCACTCCATAGTAACAATCTTTAACGAAAAGAAATAACACCCTCCTATCTGTTTTCTGAACCTCCTCATCCCATTACAATGCTTCATAGAGCCAGAATGTATCTTTGCATCCTTAAGAACATGGAAGAAATCAGTCATGGAGTAAATTCATTGCTGGACATCCAGACACAGAAGCACAGCTCCCAGGCATTAATCCATTACAAGTATCGATAGGGATTGTGTGGCATCCCGTCCAGAGGGAAAGGTGGCCACCAGTCAGGAGGGGAGGATGGAGTGGAAGGATAACAATGGTTGAGAACTGATCCCTTACCAGGGAGGGTGGCCAGAAGGATGAAGGGATTAGCAGAGTTAGACTTCTCATAGGCTGCACTTTCCTGATACACTAGAGGGCATTCCTATGTCACTGCCCCTTTTTCTCATCCCACAAGCATGCTGGGAAGTGTAGTACCGGTGCAGCCCTATTGCATGCCATGAGTGTTTCCAGGGGGAGCTGGAGGAAAGAACCATCCTTGTATTGTAGAAACTTCTGCTTAACCTGGAAGTGCTTCCGTCAGACTTTGGACAGACACCGAAAGTACTCCTGAGATCCAGTTTAAAGGGAGCTGCTCAGCCTTGCCTCAGGGAGTCAGAGTTGGGAAGTGCTGGACGACACTTGCGAGAGGAAAAGGAGCAGGGAGATGAGAAGAGAAAATGAGGGACAGTTACATTCTCTATTGTATAGGTACTTGGAGGAAAAAAAAAAACATTTTAATTAAACCTGTAACTGTGTGTGTGTCAGTTGTGTCGGGTTTGGGGATCAGTAGTGTCCCCTATATTCCCCACCATCCATCTATTTTTGAAGCTGCTTATTCATTTCAGTATTGCATGGAGCTAAAGGATATCTTAGCCAACTTTGCATGCAAAGCAGAACCAGCCCTGGTCAGGATGCCACATACTCATGCACATTGCCACACTCACTCATACACGCCAGTTAATCCAATAAGCACATTTTTGACATAAAGGGGGAAGTTATATTACACCTCAAAATACTTCTCAAAAGAAAAAAAATGTTCTGCATATTGTAAGTTTTTATTTTCCCTTTTTTCTCATATTTATAAAGAGTGGAAGCAATCTATGTATCTTTATTTTTCTCTTTTTTCTTAAAAGGGTAATAATAGATTTTCACCTTACTTCCGGAATGGCATTATGTTTATAACATTTTTAGCCTGATTAAATGGGAAGTTTACTTTTATTGGTTTAATAAAACTGAACTGTGATAATGTTAAAGTAGCATTTATAAAATGTACTCTAACATTATATTTTGTACCTAACTAATTACTTTAATGGAATTTTTACATGCTCATAATACTAAAATTACTTAATTAGATGCCTCATCTATTAAGAGTCTAACTTTGTCATTTATGTGAATTAATCATAACTACTTAACAAAATTCATTCAGAAATGTATGAAGGAAGCACCTAAAATACAAATTTAGTCAGTGCAGCCTTTCGTTGAAGCAAAATACAGTAAGCCGCACAAGTGTGTTGCAAGAACTATCATTTAGTAGCTTTGCTCTACAGCCAAGTGCTGCCAGAGTAATTACTAGTGAGCTGGAAGTAAACCATTTCTGATACATATCAAATTCTGCTTATGTGGCACCCTCTGTACTTCACATCATTGCCCTATAGTAAGTAATTGTGCCGTTAGCATTCTGAAAAATATAGCTGATGAGACAAGGTGACAGAATGCCATTAATAAGCAAGTAGAAGTCCTGCACAAAACAATAAAAGGATTGTCCTATACTCTCAGTAACGGCTGCAGTAAGATTGATCATTTATTTGTGCATTATTTTCAGGGAGCCATTGTGTTGCTGTAAGATGCCAGTAGAATGTTTATTGGGGTCAAATCACTTCATCCATGTTGTCTGCAGGGCCATCCTTGTTTATTATTAAGTCATTGACTGCTTGAAGAGTAATTCACATTGAAATACTTTGCAATTATAAAACCAGCATGATGCTTTCCATTATCATTCTGGAGTGTTTTTTAATAAGACTTTTTTATTACCTGTAGATACCTCAGTCTATCTTTTCTTTTTTTAAAAGTGCATCACAGACAAAATATTGTACGAGTATCTTGCTAAATAGCACATTAGGCTTGGCTGATCACCTCCATCTATAAAACAAAGAATTCTGGGACCCACAATAAAATCAAGATGATGGAAAGATTAAAAAAGTATGGATTGCAAGAAAATCTGCTTCTTCTCAGAAATTAATTCTGCCATTTCTGAAAACAAGTGTAAGATCAACTCACTGTTAAAAAGGTGCAACTAATAAAGAGTCCACTCTTTGGTGCTTTTAAATATCTACTTTACCAGTGAGTGCAATAAAATAAATTCAAAGTAACATACATTCAGTATATAAATCTCTCATTAGCATCATCTCTAAACCTGTTGTTATTTTTCATTGAAAGCAAAGGACTGCATTAAGTGTAGAAGGATTGTTCAGTTTTACAGAAACCAATTTAATGGGAATACCAGTCAAAAGTTTGTAAGCCCACAAGAAAGAAAACAGTAACACACAGGAACCAACAACAAGCAGTTACAACAACCCCACCAATAAATCCACATGGACACCAGAAGCTGGCAGAAACTCTACCCTGGATAATTATATAGACTGCTTCCGACAGAGAGTGAAAACAGGAATCTTAAACAGGCAACAAAATCGGATAGAAAACATTACTAGGGATGAGCGGAGAGCCATACATTCACTAAGGGAAAATACAGAAATCATTATCAAACCAGCAGACAAAGGGGGTGCTTTAGTCATCATGAACATATCAGATTACATACAGGAGGCACAAAGACAATTGTCCAATACTATGCATTATCACAAACTGCAAGAAGACCCAACAGATCTCTACAAAAAGGAACTAAAAAAAATAGTAAGTAGCTTTCCTCTTGACATCAGGGATCATGTAAACAGTTTAATTCCTGAGAACCCCAAAATGGGTTACTTCTACATGCTTCCTAAAATCCACAAAGAAGGGAACCCAGGAAGGCCTATAATCTCAGGAATTGGCTCCCTTACAGAAAATGTTTCAGGTTGGGTGGAGCAGATCCTTAAACCCCTCACCCGTAACACAACCAGCTACATCCAGGACACCACTGACTTCTTAAAAAAACTGTCTGCTTTAGGCCCCTTACCTGAGGGAACCTTACTGGCCACAATGGATGTTGAGGCACTTTACACTAACATCCCCCATGATGATGGCATATTGGCATGTGAAATGTACCTCAAACAACATGATTTACCCACAAAGTCAGTAATAGAAATGATAAAATTCACTCTGACACATAATCTATTCTCTTTTGGACAGGATTGCTACTTACAACAAATGGGGACTGCAATGGGATGTCGGTTTGCACCTCACTATGCAAATCTTTTTATGGCAAAATTGGAGGAAGATTTCATGTCAATGTGCATCGTAAAACCAATGTTGTATCTCCGTTACATAGATGACATCTTCATAATCTGGACTGCCAGTGATAAGGACCTCCTCCATTTTCATAATGAATATAATTGTTTTCACCCCAACATAAAGCTGAAGCTGAATTACTCAAAAACAGAAGTCAGCTTCCTTGACACCACCGTTCAACTGAAAGACAACACCCTTGTAACTTCTATTTTTCACAAACCGACAGACAGACGGACCTACCTGAAAAATGATAGCTTCCACCCCAAGCATATAAGGCACTCCATTATTTTCAGCCAAGCAATACGGTACAATCGTATTTGCTCAGACCCAACAGACCGTGATCAACAACTGCAGGAGCTCAGACAAGATTTCATCAAACAAGGTTACACCCCGAAAACAACAGACACTCAAATAAGAAGAGCTACTGCCATACCCAGAGACAACCTTCTGGAATATAAAAACAAAGACAACAAGGATCGCATCCCCCTTGTTGTCACCTACAACCCACATCTTGAAACACTTCGAAAAATTATAAAAGAACTTCAGCCAATACTAAACAATGACCAAACACTGAAAAATGTATTTCCTGAACCTCCCCTCCTGGCATACAGACAACCACCAAACCTTCAACAATTAATTGTCCGAGGCTCCCTAAGTGAACCAACAGAAAATGGCACATCTCCATGCCTACAGAAAAGATGCAAAACATGTGCCCACATCTATGATACAGACCGTATAGTTATACCACACTGCCGACTTGAACATCACATCAAGGGATCATTTTCCTGCAGATCATCTAATGTAGTCTACCTAATTTTCTGCATGAAATGTCCTGACACTGCACTCTATGTGGGAGAAACTGGACAAACACTCCGCCAGAGAATGAACTTACACAGGTTCCACATTAAACATGGCAACACAGATGTTCCTGTGGCGGCCCACTTCAACAGCCATGGACACTGTGAGAAGGACTTTAAGGTCACAGTGCTTATGGGCAACTTCAAAACACAGCAAGAGAGAAAAGAATGGGAAGTTAAACTCATGCTAAAATTTAATACTTTACAACATGGATTGAATAAAGACAAGAGTTTTATGGCCAGATATGAGGATTGTTTACATCTCTCAGAATAACAGACAACCTGTCTACAGACCCACATTGTTTTGAAAAAACTCATTACAAACTTCTAAAGACTTTGTTGGACAGTTATCTTATCCAGAGATCTTGACAATACATTGTTCTTTTCTCTCTTGCTAAATTAACCCTAGCCTGAATGAATCTATTAATTTTTTACATTCAAAATCTCTCATTTAAATTTTTACCAATGTTGTTTCTTGTCCTAGAGCGTGTATATAAACATAGGAAACTTCAGTTTCTGTATTACATCTTGCCTGAAGAAGGGGCCTGAGTTGCCTCGAAAGCTTGCATATTGTAATCTTTCTAGTTAGCCAATAAAAGGTGTCATTTTGCTTGGCTTTTCTCTAAGCCCACTTGTAAGGATAGTTCTGTCCCAATGTCAACCCCTTTCTTTCCATTTTCCAAGATAGTTATGCCCAAATGTCCCTCCAGATGTTCTCAGTTATAACCAGTAAGTATAGACAGCAAACCAGTGTGACTGCTAAAGAAGCGCCAGCCCACCTAATCTCATTTTTTTCTTTTTCTGTTTTTCATTGCCTGGCAATAAAATGAACTTTACTCCCTAACCCTTTATATGAGTATTTTGGGTTCTTATTACAACTCTTGGCCCCGTTGCAATGCGTATGTATTCATAACACTTGGGACTTTATGGTAATTATGTTATGGCAAGTTACATTTATAAATGTAAACATTGTTTTTGTTGGCTTCAGTGCACCTCCTAGTTCCGCTAACTGCCAAGGACTAAGGAGCACAAAAGCACTGAATAAAAGAGAACTGAAAAGAGCTACCATAATCAAAACAGTACCTGCTCTTTCTAATTCACAATGGAAATATCAGCCATGGCATTGCAATGGTGATGTGTAGTCTTCATGGAACTCCTTGGGTTCCATGATATGAGTACAGAAATTCCAACCTAATGTAAAACATAACCAGTTTGGATGGATAGGTGAAGCAGCTTGCCTACTACATAAACCAGTACAACAAACCATTGACCTTTTCAAATGTCTTATTTATTCTTCCTCGCCCCAGTCATGGATAATTTCATTTGGCTTTCTATAGTCTTTCTCTTACTTATAAGAGGAGTGACACGTTTGTTTCCTACTCATAGATGCTATTTGAAGACTTGCCCATGGAGCACAGATTTGACAAGAAAAGTTTAAGTGTCTATTATTTAGCTGTTCTGACTTTTGCTTTTTTCTAAGGTTGTTGCATCCCTTACACTGTTAGGTGTTCCTTTTCTTCAACAGAAGTCAACAGAAGTCTATCTGATACCAATATAATCTCAGGTGTTTGTCTAATGTACAATTTTACACTGCTAAATTTAGTACTGTCTTTCATGTATTTGAAGTTATTTGTGCAAATTAATAATTTCTGACATGTGTGCTAAATTTCCTTCTAACCATTGTCCATCTCTACACCCTTCTGTCCTGGTTCAAGAACTTATTTTAAAGTAACAGCTAGCTTATTTACCCATTTTACCACTTTAAATGTTTCTATCATATGTCCTGATGGTCTCCATTTTCTTTCTCTGAAAAAATTCAGCTTCTTCATTCTTTCCTCATAGCTTTCCATCACCTACTGTATTCTCCTAGAATAACCTAATGATTACTGAGGCAGGAAAGTGAGAGACACTGCACAGACAAAGAACAGGCAATCATTTAATCCTAAATCACCTAAGCAACCTCATTCTGTTAGGGGCCATGGAAAAAGCCTCCAATGCAACATAAACACCTTGAAAGAGAGGGACAGGTCATGACTCAGCTAGCCTTGTGCCCCCTCATGTGGTAGGAGTGTGCTCACTTTCTTCACACACCAGCTGATGTGTTATTGACTTCTTGTGATCTCCTCTCCAGTACATGATTCATAATTGCTCTAGACTCATGACACCCCTGGCATCTTCTTGCAGGCCTCAATATGCAGATGTTCCTAGCTTCCTCCAACTGCACAAATTCTCCTCAATCTTTCCTCCAATATATGAGTTCTCCTAAGACCCAAAATGAATCTTTCAGAATGCTGCAGAAAAGATTCATTGTTTCCTGGGTTAGTCACTGTAGGTGCCACATGGGTGGGACAGGCATCACGGCCAGAAGACGGGATGATTCCTTACTCGGACGGAAGGCTCCTAGTAGGCAGACAGGCCAGCCGAGGAGGAGAAGGGGATCAGACCTGGAAGGAAGGACCAAAAGGCATGAATGGACAGATCACTGAAGATGGAAGATGTCGCTGGGGTTTTTTTACTCCCCTAACATGGTAGATTGCAGCAGCCCCAGATATCAGAAATGTAATCTGGCAGAGCAGCCCTACTGGGGTTACTGGGTGCCGCAAGAGGGTGCTGCAGGGAGACAAGCTCCTTGCTGTAATGGACTTTCACATGACCCAGAAGTGCTTCCATTGGGCAGTGGCCCTGCCACCGGGAGTACTCCCGGGTATATAATAAAAGAGACCGCACTCCCTTATCCAAACGAGTTGGACCTGGAAGGGAGTGGAGCAACACTCAGTTGGAGGAGGGCAGTGCAGTGGTGGTGAGAAGTATTGAGGAGAGAGAGAAAGGGAGAGAGAGAGAGAGAGAGAGATAGAGAATCATGTGCTTGTGTTAACTTTGTGCTATACTTTGTTAACTTTCTTGAGGAGTGTGTGCAATAACCACACTGTTATTTGAATCCTGGGACTCTTGGTGTAATCATATTTGGGTTTTAAGGGTTGCTGATACCCTGGTTTCCATCACATCATAAAAAGTCAAGTCTTAGGGCATCCAAGGTAATGACATTTAAAGCCAGATTATCTCATCAGTTAATGTTTTCCTGTTCATGAATAATAATAAGAATAATTTTTTGCATTTATATAGCGCTTTTCTCACTACTCAAAGCGCTAAGCAGTTGCAGGTTAAGGGCCTTGCTCAAGGGCCCAACAGAGCAGAGTCCCTATTGGCATTTACGGGATTCGAACTGGCAACCTTCCGATTGCCAGTGCAGATCATGAAAATAGTATATAACATTAAAATAAACACCAGCAAAGATTAATACAAAAAAGCAGCAAGAATGTCTTATATTGTCCAAAAATGTATTGAAACTCAATTTGGTGCGGTGGCTAGAACAGCGTTGGTTTTACTCCGTAATCTCTCCTTGAAGCACATCAACTGTTTCTTATATTAAATTCCAGCAAGAGCATACCTGACTCAGACATTTTGAAACTGGCTAAACCAGGTGTGCTAGTGGTTTGATTTAACAAATAAATGATTAAATTGGATGGTTACAACAAATACTGATATAAATTGTGGAAATGATTAAGATAACACAAAAAGAAAGAAAATTGCACTTTTGCTTTGCCAAAGCTAGAGTTAGAAAGCAACAACACACTGAACTTATCAGGATTTGGTATTCAGGCCGTCATAAAAAATTAAGAAAATAAGGAAAACTGGAGACAAAATGCAAATTGAATGACCCAAAAAGCTTCTACATATAATGAACACCATGTAAGGGTCAGTACCTTAAGACACAGAAGGAAAAATCAGTGAAATGCCAGCTTAGCATCTAAAGAATCATCTGGTATCAAAGTACATGCACGGGCTCATTTTCACATGAACCATTCTTGTGGAATGGCAAGAAGCAGATTATAATACGCAAATAAAGCACAGAACAACACCCAGTGTCACAAAGTGTTATGGAGAGATGAATCCAAATTTTAAGTTTGTGGTTGACAAGGACACCAGAATGTCAAAAGAAGAGATGGTGAGAATTATACTGATGCCTGTCGGCAACCTTCTGTTTTGGTCTGGGGGTGCATTTCAGCGAACTGTATAATGGAACTGGTCCAAATCAATAAAATAATGGGAGTTGTGAAATGTAACCATTGATTCATTAAGCTATATCTTAAGGAAAATGACTTATTGGCAAAAACATAATCTTTCAATGTGATAATGACCCAAACATACTGCAAAGGCAATTAAAACCTACATAGAGATATAAGCTAAAGAAATAATCAGTATTAGATTAGCCAACTCAGCACCCCATAAAGCTTAGAAGGATTTCCCAAAATATCTGAAAAAAGTTTAGCTTGTACCTAGATACCTTAGATTTTGTCCTCTTTCCTTTCTATTTTTGAACAAAAAACTGACTATGATTTTTAATTTACATATATTAATAAATACATATATTTACTTGCTTTATGTTATCATATATCTCATCCACACCTTTTCTATTCTTCTCACTGCAGGTAAATTAGAAGAGGCACAAAGATTAGAGCTGGACCTTGGGCACACCTAAGTTATCTGCCTCCCTTTCCCAGGCATAGAAGTAACAGAAGTAGAGGCAATAGTATCATTTACGGCTTTTACTTTTCAATCTGGAATTGAAAACTTCTTAGTGACAGGGCTTTAAAAGAACTGAGATTTCTGTTGTAGGCCTGAAGCTCCTGTCATCCAGCATTTTTTGTCCCTGTACCCTCTGTACCCTTCAAAAAATCCTTAGATTGACAGCCATCCTTCCAACCCTGTAGCTCTGAGACCAGGAAAAAGTCTATGTCTAAGTCTAAGTCTAAATTACTTTTCTCTGATGAATTAAAGCTTTTCTCTAAAATATTTACTTTTTTCCTCTAACTAATTAAACCATTCTCTAATTTATTTAAGTATGCAGTATAATGCAGCAAATCAACTTCAGATTGTTTAGAAAGTTAAATAAGATAATAACTTTCCTAAACATAGAGTCTCTGTAACATATAGTAATAAAATAGCCTTGCTGCATAGTTACAGAGATTGTACCCTTCTCTTCTGTCATCAGATGAGGAATGTGTTCTGATTCAGCAATCCTCCAGTTTATATATGATTAAACCTTTTTTTACATTTCTAGGTTTAAAACGAAACGCTGCTAGAAACTGCCTAGGGCAGCTCACCCAAAATGCCCAGCAGTCAGTCAACTTCAGCTCTTCCTCTTTTCTTACTCTTATTTAATACAATGATGTACGCTATTTATATATTTTATAAATAAAGCTATACTGTATGTTCTTAATTGATTCACATGCCAACTGAAAATAAATTCGTGGCAAATTTCAGATAACCTAAGAAAATAGTTTTACTAATGGATCTATCTTATGGCCCTAAGGCCAAGGAAAATCCACACACACCAAAAAGCTAATTTAATGATGAAGAAATCAGAGAAATGGCAATGTTTCACATTTAAAAATCAGAAAGTACCATCTTAGTACCAGTGTAATGAATTACAGAATAGTGCAGGTGGTAGCATTTCTGACTGCAAGTTACCTGCTTCATTATTCAAGTTCAGCCTGTACTGTAATACTTAACTTGATCTCATTTATGTTTATTATATAAACATGCATACAGAAGAAGAATTATAAAATACTACATAAGTGACATCAAAAATGGTTTGTTCCTCCATCCAATTCAGGTAACACTGTTTACAAGTAATGTTTTAGAAAGTACATGCATTTCTAATATTATTTTATTGAAATTATATATTAAACTTGCTGTGTTAGCCCATGCTGTAAAAAGCCCGGGGTCCTAGAAATGATTGAAATTGTCAGGAAAAAAAATTGAAATGTAGAGATGCCAGATAATTAAAAGGAACTACTCTGGGCAAGTCTCTCCTAAGAGGATTTGTGTTGCTGACGTGCTTGCCTCGCTTGTGTATTAGCAGCTAAGCTACTTTTTCTTTGGAAGTTTCGTCTTGCCGACGTGCTCACCTTGCTTGTGTATAAGCAGCGGGAGGAAAAGTAAAAGGGATACCATTTTGCCGATGTGCTCACCTCGATTCTGTGTTAGCGGCTAAGCGAGCGACTCTTTCTTCAGAGGTTTCATTTTGCAGACGTGCTGGCCTTGCTTCCATACCCTTGGAGGTGGAGCCCTTACCCCGACTCCACCTCTCACTTCTTGACCGGACAGACAAACACACTTCCACGTGTAGACGTTTATATACAAGATACAACTATCCCTTATTAGTATTTTTTTGACAAAAGGATATTGAACTTTGTTCAATTTCAGTGTCAAGCCACGTTCACAACGATGTATTTGTTTCTTATGTATTAAGATGGACCTTTATTTTATATTATGTAATTGTCTAAAACCATAACATTTTAACGATTTCCTTTGAATTTTCAATTTGGCATTTTTTTATTATATAATCTAAATTGATTACATTACCATGTCTCTTAAGAAATCTGAACCATTTCCATCTGTATTCTTTATCAGTTCACATGTCTAACTTGCTTCTGCACAATTATTGAGCTGGGAGTTAACATTACCACTCCATTAAGTTATTAGTATTCTACAATATAATAGTGTTATTCACTCCACAAGAAAATGTAAACGGCTTGCAGAAGGCAAGATTTAATATATATCTGTCATCCAATCCGTTATTCACACTCCCTTTCTATCAATGTCTATGCTCTTAGTTGAGAAATTGCTGTTTATGAGTCTGATTGGATTCAGGAATTGTAGTAACTCCTTGCTGGGTTGTTACCATGAACACTGTCGTGTCTGACTCATCCTCTTAGTTCAAGACTGGCAGTTCATAGTGCTTAAATTATGAAGAATAACCGGCAAAGCAGGGGTTGAACAACAGCCCTTTGATTCTCCTTTGTGCTGTGCTGCACTTCCACTCTCAAACTAGCCTCACCCTACACAACCCTGTACACAATACTCCTTTTTATATTACAGACGATAGAAGCACCATGCAGTTTCGCCCTGGTAGGTTATGCTAAGCTCTGGTCATTTTGTTCACGAAGTCTGGCTTCAGTCTTTTTAGATGTTTCACTTGTTCTGAGCCAGGAAAGAACACTAAAGTAGTGTGCAAACTTACTTAATTTCATCAAAACTTTTGTATTCTCTCATGTTTTCCTTATCTAGCAATTAATTTAAACCCTATTGGATTACTCCAGGTGATGATGAAGCATTTTCTATAAGGAATCTTGGTTTATATCTTATTCTTTGCTTTGTTCACCTAAATAATAGCATTTGTTTACTTCCAACTTCATGATAGATCACTTCTTCCTCATACATTTTCCTGCACTTCAATCTGTGCAGAGGAGAGCAACCAAATGCATCCCATGCCTTAAGGACATGTCCAACTCTAAACCTGAGACTGTGTGGGGACCTAACCTAGGTATTTAAAATCCTCAAAGGATTGATAAAGTAGATCCAGCAACATTCTTTCAGTTTAAGGGTGAAATATATACTTGAGGACAACAGTGGAAATTAGGGGGAGGTGCATTTCAAACTGAAGCCAGGAAACACTTCTTTATGTAAAGAGTTGTGGGACTCTGGAACAAGCTACCGAGACATGTAGTTGAAACAGAAACCTTGACAACCTTTAAGAAGAATCTGGATGACATATTGGTTCAGCTTAGCTATTAGCTGAACAAATGGGCTTGATAAACTGAATGGTCTCCTCTTAAAAAAATTAAATTCCATAATATATTTTAAGTTAATGCAATTACTCAGAAATAAAATTATAACTAAAGATTTCTTCATAAAGTAAACAAATAAGTTAAGACAAGTTCCACACACAAGACACCCTCAAATAAAATGACCACCATGACATCACACACCAACACACATATCTAGAAAAGCCATCACCAATAAGCAAACCATGATGTATGTTCAACCTTTGAAAACTAATAATAATGAATTTATAAATAACAAATGTACAGACATCAAAAATAACTGTGAAAGTAACTTAAATTGGGAATCTATTAGCCTCCAGTACTACCATATTCCAGAACTGCAGCCTATCAGAAGTGTCCAGAAGTTCAAGGTGCCAAGTGGCCAGAGACATGGCTAAAGTAAAGAAGGGTAAAGAAGGGTGAAACATGGCCACCACACAAGTTAAAACATCAAGACCGGGCAAAGAAATACTTGAACACTACTTTCTCTGTGTTTTTTATAGTTAGGTGCCTCATTCACACCTCAGAGGTAGCGCAGAGAAGGATCAGAGAATCAGAGAAGGAAAAAAAGAAGCCTGCATGGCAGAGAGGGGACAGAAAGACTGAGAAAGACAGAAAGAAAAAAGTGAGATGGAGGTTAAAGATTGGCGAATGAAGGCAAGGATGGGATAGCGCCGGAGCAGGAGAGTACAGGCAGGTAGCTGGGAAGAGTCCCTGAAAAGGAATGTGTGGCTGCAATCAAGAGGGGACTGAGGGTAGCTTCTGCTGAGCAATCTGGGGAGCAGAAGTGACCGACTGCTCCAGAAGGGCTCCCTCTTAAATGGCAGTGGGCATCGGATGAGCGAGGCTTGGTGAGGCGCCTGCCGGGGCCATTGATAGCAGAAGGAGACCAAGCCAATCAAAGGGATGGTAATGCCTGTCGGTAGGCCATCTCATCTGGCTACAGGATCTCAATGGGGTTAGTGGAGGAGAAATCGGACTTTAAGAAAGATGCCCCAGGGCTCATGAGGTTTTTAAGGAACTGCTTGCTGCCTGTGAATTTAACCTTGCCTTCATGGAATTGCCAAATGACTTTTAACCTCAATTGGCCACTGGTTATTGGATTATTTATTGATTATTTATTTTTGGGACAATTTGATGCATTGGATTTTTGAAAATTTGTTTAGTTTTTAAATAAAAACACTGACACTTTTTTTGCACCACTCCCTTGCTGAATGTTTGTGTGTCCACATTTATTCAGCTCATGTCAGTCTATGACTATCAACGGTTGTGCGATGAAGGGCTCACAGATACAACAAGGGATTGTGAAGCCAACCCAGACTGTCACAAGGCCAGTGCTCCATAGCCAGCAAAGGCCTCAAAGAAGGCTGAAGAATGAAGTGGCCGTCTTTCTCACCTGACTTAAATCCTATTGACCTTTTCAAAAGGGTGTAACAAGGAATTCACTCCAGACATCATAAAGGCTTAGGGCAGCCACCCGTAAATTGTATCCTGACTGCGAAAGTTTTCAATAATTGAACAGAAATGTTCACAAGACCGAGTCCAAAACAGAACTGTAGGTAAGCTGGCGGCTTTAAAGGCCTGTAGAGAAAGTGATGTCATCGGGGCCGGAACTGGAAGTGACGTAATCCAAGGTGCCGGAACCTGGTGGGATTTTCTGGGAATGGTCTATAAGGAACTGAGAAAGACAGTCAGCACATCCTGCTGCCCCTTGGTCTGGTGTGGTATTACAATTACTCAAGCCCTTTAGCTGCCTTCTATTCGCACGTGTGTGACAAAGGAAGACAATACACCACTTTGAACAGCATTTGAGAGGCTGAGGTTGCTGCTTCAGGGAAAGTGAATTGTGAACCGATCAATAAAATAACAGACTATGGATGAGAGACTACATTGGTCACTGAAGATTTTTAAAAGGACAAAAATGCTGTTTATTTCTTTTAATATGTCATTTTATGTTACTTATTTGTTATACTTACTTGTAAAAGGGGTGAATAAATAAGAGAGTGAGGGAAAAAAACTATTTGTAATTTAGTTAATTAATATTTCTGTAAACTAACAGCTGCCTAAGAATTGCACATACTTAAATTTTCCCCTTAAGGAAGACAAAATTCATGTTTTCTTTGTTAAACATTCAGGTTGGAAATAAAACATTTTTTTTATTTACTGTGTACATTGTATTTGTTTAACAATAAAGATAATTCTGATGAATACCATTTACCTAATAATTGTGCATGCATTGTAAACATACTATTTCTTATTACTATTTCCACCCAAAGCATTTATTATGACCACAAAAAAAGTGGAAAGGAAAATTGTTTTGACAAAATTACTGTTTACTTGTAACTATATATAAGAAGTCAATCCCCAAATTCTAAGAATTACTTGGCAACAATGTATTAAAATAGCAATTAGAACTTTCAGGTCACAAAAAAGGCTCAACTCCCAACCTGGCATAAAAACAAAAAATAGAACCCTTGAGGAAAATGCCAATGACTTATAATCAGATGTAAAGCAACTAGAATTTAATGATGTTATAAATTAAAGTCTGTTACATCTTAAAAAGCTTACTGAAAAAGTCACTTTATAGTAATTCTCACACATTCTAAAACACTGGCATGACTGTGATGTAAGTAATTCAGCACTCCTCACAGTTTTAGAAACTTTCAAGAAGAAAAGAAATAACTGTTTAAGTGATTATCATTTCAAAACTATGAATTAATGCATGAAAAACTAACACAGTAACAAAATGTCAATTTTCTATTATACACATTCCACCTCCAAACTACCTTGATAAGGTCAGAGGAAAGGCACACCAGAAACTGTCTCTCACCACACCAAAGACAAACCATCGCAGTGCCCAAGGGGATCTAGTCTAATAGAGATGAGATAAAGTAAGACAAAAGAGAGAGAGAAAATTAATAAAGTATTTTATCACTGCTACTGTCCTAGCACAGAGAATGAGAGATTTGCTGGATACTCCATTAAACCTGACTGATCAGAGCTCCAGATGGATGAGGTCAGAGCTCCAGATGGATGAGGTCAGCGTGCCACAAACAGAAAGATGTCAGGAGTGTTCGTCAAAGGACTACTCTCTTTTCATAAGTGAAGGTGGTGCATGAAGTGTCATCAATAAAAAAGGATAGTGGTTGGAAGGTGCCACCTCCTGCCATTGCCCAGTTTACAAAAGACAAAACCACGGTTTTCTTTTTTAACCATTGGTTTTCCTTTTTTCTTTTACTAGACACACATATGTATGTGTGTTGGTGTGGGGATGTTGTGGAGACAAGGGATATGATGGGTACAACAAAAAGCACCAAAATAAATGTATAAAATCAAACTGGTTTATCAGATTGAACAACAGACTCTCAGATAATAGTACAGTATGATATTAAGAAACCAAAGTCATAGAAAAAAATTTTGAGATAATACTGAAACATTATTGTTGAGCTTGCTATTCAGGTTTAAAGACAATTGAGTGAGTAGGCATATGTCAATTTATTGCCTGAGTTAACTGACAGTATGGTATAAACAATATTTTTATAATAAAGTATAGGCGAGTCTTCTTCAAATTTTTAAAAATAGCAATAGCTGTTTAGAAAGTAAGAAAAAAAGAGGTAAGGCTTCCACCTCTATATGAATATGATAACAAATTGTGGTTCAATAACTGATCAACAAGAAGTGTTTGCCAAGAGCTGTCCAGGAGTATATGTAATATTTTAAGAAACCTTGTATTTACAATACTTAGCTGACTTGCACATTTTTAAGAAGTTGTTACTGAGAGTGTTTGGCTGACACCTTTATTCATGACATACACACTTAGGAGACAGTATCATTATTTAGGTCAGGAAGGGCATCCAGTGTAAAATTTTGCCAAATCAATATGCGGACAACAATACAAATTTCCATACCGGATCGGTCGAGCCCCAGGTTAACAACGACTGCCACCAATACTGTTAGCCAAGAGGGTGCTGGCAGAAATTGGGCTACTGTTGGCTGAAGAAGAAGAAGAAGGAGGAAGAAGAGGGGGGAGACATGTCCGGAGGCAGGAGGAGAGGAGGAACGTAAAGAGAGTGGAACTGAGGGTAGGAACTTTGAATGTTGGCAGTATGACTGGTAAGGGGAGAGAGTTAGCGGATATGAGAAGGAAGGTTGCTATATTGTGTGTGCAAGAGACTAAATGGAAGGGGAGTAAGGCCAGGTGGATTCAAATTGTTCTATCATGGTGTGGATGGGAGGAGAAATGGGGTAGGAGTGATAAAGGATAAAGATGGAAACGTACTCACAAGCGAGGACAGTGTGTTGAGCAGATGGAAAAAGTACTTTGAGAGGCTGGTAAATGAAGAGAACGAGAGAGAGAGAGAAGAGGTTGGATGATGTGGAGATAGTGAATCAGGAAGTGCAATGGATTAGCAAGGAGGAAGTAAGGACAGCTATAAAGAGGATAAAAATTGGAAAGGCCGTTGGTCTAGATGACATACCTATGGAAGCATGGAGGTGTTTAGGAGAGATGGCAGTGGAGTTTTTAACCAGATTGTTTAATGGAATCTTGGAAAGTGAGAGGATGCCTGAGGAGTGGAAAAGAAGTGTACTGGTGCTGATATTTAAAAATAAGGGGGATGTGCAGGACTGCAGTAACTACAGGGGAATAAAATTGATGAACCACAGCATGAAGTTATGGGAAAGAATAGTGGAAGCTAAGTTAAGAAGTGAGGTGATGATTAGTGAGCAGCAGTATGGTTTCATGCCAAGAAAGAGCACCACAGATGCAATGTTTGCTCTGAGGATGTTGATGGATAAGTTTAGAGAAAGCCAGAAGGAGTTGCATTGCGTCTTTGTGGACCTGGAGAAAACATATGACAGGGTGCCTCGAGAGGAGCTGTGGTATTGTATGAGGAAGTTGGGAGTGGCAGAGAAGTACGTAAGAGTTGTACAGGATTTGTACGAGGGAAGTCTGACAGTGGTGAGGTCTGCAATAGGAGTGATGGATGAATTCAAGGTGGAGGTGGGATTACATCAGGGATTGGCTCTGAGGCCTTTCTTATTTGCAATGGTGTTGGACAGGTTGACAGACGAGATTAGACAGGAGTCCCCATGGACTACGATGTTTGCTGATGACATTGTGATCTGTAGCGATAGTAGGGAGCAGGTTGAGGAGACCCTGGAGAGGTGGAGATATGCTCTAGATAGGAGAGGAATGAAGGTCAGTGGGAACAAGACAGAATACATGTGTGTGAATGAGAGGGAGGTCAGTGGAATAGTGAAGATGCAGGGAGTAGAGTTGGCGAAGGTGGATGAGTTTAAATACTTGGGATCAACAGTACAGAGTAATGGGGATTGTGGAAGAGAGGTGAAAAAGAGTGCAGGCAGGGTGGAATGGGTGGAGAAGAGTGTCAGGAGTGATTTGTGACAGACGGATATCAGCAAGAGTGAAAGGGAAGGTCTACAGGACGGTAGTGAGACCAGCTATGTTATATGGGTTAGAGACGATCGCACTGACCAGAAAGCAGGGGACAGAGCTGAAGGTAGCAGAGTTAAAGATGCTAAGATCTGCACTGGATGTGACGAGGATGGATAGGATTAGAAATGAGTACATTAGAGGGTCAGCTCAAGTTGGACGGTTGGGGAGACAAAGTCAGAGAGGTGAGATTGCATTGGTTTGGACATGTGCAGAGGACTGATGCTGGGTATATTGGGAGAAGGATGCTAAGGATAGAGCTGCCAGGGAAGAGGAAACGAGGAAGTCCTAAGCAAAGGTTTATGGATGTGATAAGAGAGGACATGCAGGTGATGGGTATAAAAGAGCATGACACAGAGGACTGAAAGATATGGAAGAAGATGATCAGCTGTGGCAACCCCTAACGGGAGCAGCCGAAAGAAGAAGAAGAAGATCATTATTTAGGTACATTTCTGTAACTGAACTATAAACAGGTTAAGTCATTTGTTTAGGGTCACACAGTGAGTCATGGGCAGGAACTGATCCAGTAAACCAGAGGCTTACAGTTCAAGGTCTTAATCACTACTCTGCCACCTGTCTATTATTCTGGAGTGTTGGAGTTTACAGGTTAATATTTCAGTGGTCCAAATAGTTGATAGCAAAAATAGTTTCAGACTCTGGAAAAATTGTACAGATGACAGAAATGTGCCTTAATAATTTCAAGTTTTTGATTGAGACTACTGTTAAAACCAATTCCAGCACTGGTCACAGAGGAAGATTATAGAATTTCACAAAATGTTCAGAAAATCCATCACACTTTAGTTACAATCACATAAAACTGAGTTTGTCCTGTTAATATGTATTTTGAAATAATGACTAAAAGTATTGGGCCTGCAGCCAGTTTGTCTACAGTATGACGGAAGTGCATTTGTGTGAAGTATGAGTACTGAGTGTCCTCAGCATAGCAGTGTAGCATGAGGTAGAAGTCCTAGGGCACAACAGCAAGGTACACAAGAGGAAAGTGCCATGAACATCGTTGAAATGATGAGGCTGATAAAACAAGAATATTATTGAGAGGTAGTAGATTCCTAAGAAAACATGACATTTCAAAATCAACAGGAAATGTGGAGGCTACCTTTACTAGAAACCATTTACTTTGAGAACAGGCAAATAACTGTACAGAATAACTCACAATATAAAATTCATAAAAATTAGTAACCTGGTTCAATACTAATATTGATCATGGCAAACTGAAGTTGAAAAGAGACAGGAAGATTAGACGAGTTGCTAATGGAGGTTCTCACACCAACAGGGATGCAGGGATAGTTGAACATATCTGAAAGTGTATACCAAGTCCAAAATACTGTATCTAGGGGTTAAGGAGGGTCATTAATACAGAAATGAAGACTTAGTAAAATTGAGTTAGGAACCAAGCATAACTTCAAAATATCTGAATAAAGGTAACACAGGTCATTACCTAAATGCTGAAGGGTGTAGTATGTGTGTAAGGATATTAATTGAATGGAATTTAAAACTGTAATGGGCATTACACACTTGGGGTTTCAGATTGCTGTAATAAGCAGTTCAAGAGATAAATTGAAAAAAGACAGAGGACAGCTCAGCTGGGCACCACTACCAATAGGAACGGGACATGAAACATTTGAATTGGACAAAAGGACTGCAGAGGGGAAAAGAGTAAAAAGTCTTAATTAAATTTACAAACCCTTGTCAAAGTCCATTTGATCCATTATTTGCTGTAAAAGATGCCAGTTCATGCGGTGAAAAGCAGCATGATTAAAGAATTTTGATTGCTCCACTAGCTAATGACTTTTTCTTCTTAAAATGTCCTGGTTACTTTCTGTTCTAAAATTCCAGTCATATTAATTGTTCTGTATCTGATTCTTCTTTTTTCCTACATCAGATAAAATAAATGATTTAGCAGGCACTAATCTATTTATTTCATGATAATATATCGTGGCAGGTATTTCTCTGTTATCCCTATGTTTTGTCTCCATAATTGCCAAATCCTTTAAAGCTGGCCTATTAAAATGGCAGCCAGCCTGTGGTCCCACCAGAAACGTAGAGAAAAACCAAGAAAAACACATTCTGTGAGCCTTCAGAAATGCCTACATAAATTCCTACAGTAGTGCAGACCATGAATGCAACATTTCATGCAGCCTAGTAATATTCAACCCATAACACAGTGCATTGTTGTGTGTCTAGAAATGGTGGTAGTAGTCTCTGATACTGTGACAACCTGTCGAATAAGACACATAGGAGCCACTTCTCCAGGGGAATCTTCAAAATGCTGACTGTCTTTTTATTTGGTGTGCCATGCTAAAAATGGTGCCTCTACCAATCCTTGTCTGAGTCACAGGCACTGGTCTTTTACCATTCACTCTCACCTTGATCCTGCCCTGAGACCTCACAAAGTGATTTCTCCAAAGACTCCACTCCCCACAGCCATGCAGTTGCAAGTCACGGCACAGTATCAACATAATGTCAGTTAGTCAGTCATTATCCAACCCGCTATATCCTAACACAGGGTTACGGGGGCCTGCTGGAGCCAATCATAACTAACACAGGGCGCAATGCAATGCTTTAAATAATACTTTACAATGTATTCAGACCTGCCCACTGTAGCTCCAACCCAATAGTGAAGACTTTCTCTTTCCTTCTGTCACAGAGTGGAATAATAAAACACAAATACCTTTAAGACTTTTGTTTTGGGTGTGTTGTAACTCTGTTTCTGCCATTGTACTTATTTATGTTATTTGTTTATGTTTTGGAGCCTATAGCATCATAAGGTGTACCGTGTATTATCATGGAATGCATTGTGTGTTGTTGTCACAAGTACAAGCACACATGGGACATTTATCACACTGTATCTGCCAATACTATAAATCCAGGTGACAAATTCAACATTGTTGTGACTGCTTTGTTGGTCAAAAGCCAATGGTAAAAACATTTAGTTCCATTAGAAACAATCAAAGTAAGTCTTGACTACTCAGAGAATGTGAATAGAAACTCTCTTTCTATACTTCTATATAAATGTCTCTAGCTTCTGATAGACATAAACAAACAGTTTATGTTTTCATGAAGCACATCTAGATATTTACCCTGTCTGGTAAAACATGAAGACCCAGAAGGAATGTAAATCACCTTTGTGGTTCCAAAATTAGAAATTTGACTTCTTCATCTTCAAATGAGATATTACAGTACTAGGGAATCCATTTCTTGGGATTTTGGGAATCCTGCATGTCATTCCCGGGAATCCTGGGCTCCCGGGAATGACACAGTGCATGGCATCTCACATGTGAACCGTTTTAGAGTGAGCGACACTTATTTTTAATAAAACTACTGCAATATGTTGATACCAATAAAAGACTAACCTTAACTACAAGCAGTTCATGCTGTCATATAAGTACATGTATCTTGTTAGTTGCCGTAATAAGAGCGTAGAAAGCACAATGTGTTGAGCGTGCGGTTGTCCAGGCAAGAGCGCACCTTCGTGCCACTGAGAAAGCACGCTCTGCCTCCACTGAAGTAGGCGGCACAGTCATCAGATACTGATACACTTGTTCTAAACAACGGCCGCTCTTGCCATTGCTCTGAAACACCGCCGATTCAGCTTTTACTGATGCATCCAGTTTCTTGTCATCATTCTGTGATGCCAAGTTTCTTGGCACAGATAATGCGGATGCAACAGACTGACACATTGCAGTTTCAAGTTGCTGTTCAAAGCTATTGTCTGATGAAGTGCAAGCTGCAGCAATGGCGCCACCTTAATTATTTTCAACTATAACTCTGTTATTTCTTGATCGATTTTTACACTTTTACACACTATATATGCAAGCTTGGCCATTCCCGTTCAGCCGGGAATTCCAGCAGTTTCATTCCCGGGAATGGGAAATGTCCGGGAATGGATTCCCTATACAGTACAAGACAAGATTTCTGAAAATCAGTAAGTCATCAAAATCAAGCTACATTGCTATTATGAGGTGCATCTCTAAAATTATGGGTCATACATCTTCTAAATGTTTTCAGATGTTTCAATAAATGTATTCTGAAGTGAATGTACATTCAATGAATATATATATTTTTCTTTACTTGGACAGTATATGTTTATGTCTTAATTAAAGTTATAGACGTGAGTGTGGAAGTGTGGAAGTAATTAAAGTAGGGTTGGTTTTTTTTTTTTTTTTTACTACCTTAAAGTAGACTGTTTAACATCATACTCTTGGTTTATTGCTATTTCTACTGTTTCTACTATTACATTATACTATTACATTAGGATTTTCTATGTTTATCCTAGACTACTTTTTAAAATCATTCCCAGGGTTCTTTCTTTTATTATCTTAATATCTTAAAATTGCTGAAGATTATTTTAAGCTTAAAGAATGTTAATGATTATATTTTCGGCAGATAGTATTTAGAATTCAGCTGCAATAGATATCTTTGTTTTAATTCTCTAACGCTGCTGCGGGGTGGGGTTTGTTTTGTTTTGGGCATGCTCTGTCTCTTTGTATGTCAGAGGACCGGGACATCGCGAGGTGGGATCAAGCCTCAAGTAGGGAGGCAAAATGGGGGGGTGGGGGTATAAAGGGGGGAGAGAAGGAGAGCAGGCTATATCTAATCTATTCTTCCTTATAACTATAAATATCAATGCAACAATAGGCTAAAATGCAATAACTCATGGGGAATTTTGAAATTAAGATTAAAACTGCCTCACTACTAGTTAAGACTATAAAATGACATTAAAAACTCAGAATCAATGTCTCCATGATGGGACAGTTAACTTTGTCAGCTGGAATGTTAAAGGCCTGAATCACGAATTAAAGAGAAAGAAAGTATGCTCTCACCTAACAGGCTTAAACACTAAAATAGTATTTTTACAGGAGACCCACTTACTAACCAAGGATCAGTTCAGACTACAAAAAGACTGGACTGGCCAAATGTTCCATTCTAGCTTTATAAAGAAAAGTAGAGGGGTTGGAATTCTCATACACAGAACAGTTCCATTTGTAGCATCAGATGTAGTATCGGACCCTGAAGGGAGATATGTGATGGTCATGGGCAACTTATTTAACAGTAAAATGATTTTGATAAATGTTTATGCACCCAATGTCAATGATAAGGAATTCATGGAAAATCTATTTGCATCCATTCCCAATGTGAACACTCATAAAATTATAATGGCTGGGGACTTTAATTGTGTTTTAAATCCACTCTTAGATAGGACTCCTGTGACAGGGGGGACGACATCTAACACTGCAAAGACAATTACACAGTTTTTAAATGACCACAACTTATCAGACCCCTGGAGGTTTCTTAACCCAAACTCAAGAACATATTCGTTCTACTCACCAGTGCATTATAGCTACTTAAGAATTGATTATTTTTTTATAGATAATAATTTCCTGCCTACGATTAAATCGTGCAAATACGACACAATTGTTATCTCCGACCATGCCCCTCTAGTCTTGGAGCTAAAATCATTAAGCCCCTCACACTCACCTTGCAGATGGCGTCTTAAC
The DNA here is from genome assembly GCF_900747795.2 of Erpetoichthys calabaricus. Taxonomy (NCBI): domain Eukaryota; kingdom Metazoa; phylum Chordata; class Cladistia; order Polypteriformes; family Polypteridae; genus Erpetoichthys; species Erpetoichthys calabaricus. The sequence goes on from NC_041406.2 coordinate 70,658,046, forward strand.
CCTCTTCTATTGGCAGACGAGAACTGCACAGAATTTATATCCAAACAAATCAGCTTCTTCCGAGAGACAAACACGCCCACAGAGGTTTCTGCAGGAACACTCTGGGAAACTCTAAAGGCCTTCTTAAGAGGACAGATTATTTCATATCTTTCCCACAGAAATAAATTAGAAACCAAGAAAGTGTCAGAGCTAAGAAGCGAAATTATTAGAATAGATGAAGAACAAGCCAGGCGTCCAAGTGAAGCTCTTCACAGGAAAAGGCAGGCTCTGCATACAGAACTTAACATCTTAACAACTAAAGAAACTGAACAACTTATTTATAAGTCAAGACATCATTACTATGAACACGGAGAAAAAGCTAATAAGCTTTTAGCTCAACAAATTCACAAACAAGAAGTTCTCAATGCAATACCAGTAATCACCAACACGAATGGAGAAGAAACCATTGACCATAAAAATATAATGCACGCATTTAGAGATTATTATAAATCCTTATATTCTACTGAGTTCAAAGAAGACAACACACAATCTAATGCATTTTCTGGATACATTACAGATACCACAAATAGATGCTTTAAGTGCTGAGGAACTGGATAAACCTCTGACGCTAACAGAATTACTAGATGCTATAAAGTCACTTCAAAGCGGGAAATCAACAGGCCCTGATGGTTACCCCGTAGAATTTTATAAGAAATTCTCCACTCAGCTAGCTCCCCTCTTATTGGCAACATTTACAGAAGCTAGAGACAACCAAATACTACCTCAAACATTTCGTCAAGCATTAATCACTGTCTTTCCTAAACAAAATAAGGACTTGTTACAATGTGTATCATACAGACCAATTTCAGTCCTGAATAATGATGTTAAGATACTCTCAAAAATTCTGGCTAGAAGGATGGAGAGAGTGCTGCCCTCGGTAATATCACAGGATCAAACTGGATTTATTAAAGGCCGACACCTATCTTCCAATCTCCGACGCTTGTTTAATGTTATATATTCACCAGTAAAATCAAACACCCCAGAGATATTACTATCATTAGACGCAGAAAAAGCATTTGATATGATTGAATGGAACTACCTTTTCACTGCATTGGAGAAATTTGGGTTTGGCCCGAATATCTGTGCATGGATCAAACTACTGTATACCAATCCAGAAGCTTCAGTTTGTATTAACAACATTTGCTCAGACTACTTTAAGCTAGAACGTGGCACCAGACAAGGATGTCCCTTGTCACCAATGCTGTTTGCAATTGCCATTGAACCACTGGCGGTTCACTGTCGAAATTCTTATCAGATAAAGGGGATTATCGGAGAAGGACTGCAACAGAAAATTTCTCTATTGAAGATGATATGGTTTTATATATATCAGATCCAGAAAACACTGTGCCTGCAGTTCCAACAGCACTAACAGAATTTCAAAAGATATCCGGTCTCAGAATTAATCTGAATAAAAGTATACTCTTTCCAGTGAATTCTCAAGCAAATAATATTAGATTGGACACCATACCTTTTACCATAGCAGATCAGTTTAAATACCTAGGAGTAAATATCACAAGTAAACATAAAGCTCTTTATCAACAAAATTTTGCCGTCTGTATGGAAAAAATTAAGCAAGACTTGCATAGATGGTCAACCCTTCATCTCACTCTAGCCGGAAGAATTAACGTTGTTAAGATGAATATCCTTCCTAAACTTCTTTTTTTATTTCAAAACATTCCAATATATATCAATAAATCATTTTTTAAGCAATTAGATTCAATAATAACCTTATTCATTTGGAACTCAAAACACCCATGTTTCAGAAGAGCGACCCTACAAAGACCTCAGGCAGAAGGTGGCATGGCTTTACCTAATTTTCAGTTTTATTACTGGGCAGCAAACATGCAAGCCATAAAAACCTGGACACAAAAAAAATGAACATACACAGGCTTGGCTCGCAATAGAAGTAAAATCCTGTAGTACTTCTTTATACTCCCTGCTCTGCGCTCCAATAAATGCAAGTTATCGCAAATATACTAATAACCCAATTGTGCTTTACTCACTCAGAATATGGAACCAACTTAGAAAGCATTTTAAGATGGAAAATCTTTTATCCACGGCACCTCTGCAAGAGAACCACCTCTTTCAACCCTCGCAAACATATCCAGTTTTTAATACCTGGAAAAGTTTTGGATTAAAATGCTCAGAGATCTATATATAGACAACATATTTGCATCTTTTAAACAATTACGTTCCAAATTCAACCTCCCAGCTACACATTTCTTTCACTATCTTCAAATTAGAAATTTTGTTAAACAGAAACTGCCCGATTTTCCTCACCTCGTACCCTCCACCATGCTGGAAAAAATACTGCTGAATTTCGAGGAATTAAACACCATTTCCGCATTATATAAAATCTTATTAGAGTCCCTACCTTTCAAAGACCCAAGAGGACATTGGGAAGAAGATCTCTTAATTAATATATCAGGAAAGGAGTGGAAGGTAGCATTGCAGAGAATTCACTCGAGCTCCATATGTGCAAAGCATAGAATTATTAAACTAAAAATTATATATCGAGCTCATCTGTCTCGCTTAAAACTGTCCAAAATATTTCCAGGGCAAGATCCAACCTGCGAACGCTGCAACCAAGCTCCTGCCTCACTGGGTCACATGGTTTGGGCCTGCACCAAACTAACATCATTTTGGACCAAAATTTTTAAGTGCTTTTCAGACAGCCTTGGTATCACAATACCTCCTAACCCATTAACAGCTGTGTTCGGTGTTCTTCCAGACGGACTTGAAGTGGAGAAGGACAAGCAAACGGTGATTGCATTCACTACACTTTTGGCACGCAGACTTATTTTGTTAAATTGGAAGAATCCTAACTCTCCTCTGATAAGTCAGTGGGAAACCGATGTTTTATATTATTTGAAATTGGAAAAAATCAAATTCTCAGTTAGAGGATCTGTACAGAAATATTTCAAAACCTGGCAGGATCTAATCAATATTATTTTAGAATAAGAGAAATAACTATTATCGCATTTATTTTCTTTCTCCATTTTTTATTTACTTTTATATATTTCTTCCTTTCTTTTGTTTATTGTTGCCTTATTAAAAAGCCCTAAGCAATTCTCCTTTGGCTAAGCTCTCCTTCTCAGGGGTGGGGTTTGATTTGTCTTCAATTTTTTTTTTTTTTGTTATAAATTGATCTATTTGTATGGAATGATTACAATAAAATTAATAAATAAAATTAAAAAAAAAATAAAATAAATATATATATTTTTTGTTGCAACTATCACATTTTTAAAATTACACAGAAAGTCCCATTTTTATGTTCAGTTATATCTTTAAAATGTATAACTTAAACTATTTTAATTTAGATTAATATAGAACATTAATCAAAGTCTTACATGGCACTTTTTACAATGCATCCATAATATATCAGAAATGTTTGGCACAAACCAGATTTATGGGGGTGCTACTGGAAGGCTGACAATAATACAAATGCTTTTTTTGAACAGTGCATTTTTGTGATTATGCAATCACGTCGCAGTCATATTAAGATGTGTGCTAATATCAACATCTGTGAGTAGCAGAATGATAATAAATGCATTACTTAGAAAAAAAAATCAAATAAGTACAGTTAACAAATAGAAGGATGCTGTGTGAAGCATGTTAAAGGTTTTCATTTGGTAATTAAATAAATTCATATTCAAAGTATATTTGTCCCATATTTAAAATGTAAATGTGAACAGTTTTTTTCATATATGAACACTGTTTCTTTCTATACTAAGCTGCAGAAACCTGCTTAAAATTGTATATGCTGAAAAAAAAATGAATTTAATTTCTCAATATCTGAATACTTTAAAATGAACGTCAGACCTCTGTTGAATTTATATTGCCTCTACTTGTTCTAAGTGTATAGCTCCCTTGAGTTCTGAGTCATCTTTAGAAAAGCACAAATTAGCACTCTGGCCTCTCATTCAGTTTATAAAGCTGCTAGATGTTGGCCTAAAAGAGGGAGTTGTTTTGTATCAAATAGCCCTTGAAGATTTCAGCAGAGAATTAAGCCTGAAGATGGAGAACATCCCTATTTGCTGGTGCTAAATTAGCTCTCAAACCTGCTGGGTCATTTTAACATGTTAGGGACGAGGGGCTAGTGTGAGTCATTCAATGACATGTTGGCTTTAAATCAGATAACTGCAGGTCAATTTAAGTAGATTTATTAATATTTCATCCAAGCACCAGAATAGCAGTAAAACAATTTTAAATATGAGGTTCAAACAATCACTAGCTTTTAGTTATTTTTCATACACTATATTACTGACTGCTGCCTTATAGCACTAGATGTTTATAAAGCAACCTTAACTGAGTAAAGTAATAATATTTATCATCCAAGCAGATTCTTGTAAAGCTTTTACATACCAGTTGTAGCGAATAGTTTATTGTTTTATCATGGAAACTCTTTTGAGGACATTAAAACATAAACCTATGTTCAAAAGCACAGATCTTTTTTAATGTGGACCCGCAGTTATTATTTCACTCCTCTACTGCTACTCTTATTTGTTTTTTTTCTTACACTTACCACCATATGGTGAATATGCAGGGCACAGTTGCAATGCACTTTTACAGTGGACTAGAGTTCCCCACCTTAATGTCAGCGATTCCATCAGACTTTACACAAGTATGATTGTCACTGTAACTTTCGTATTGGGAGTTTACTCTCTCCCTCAACCAACTTACCTAGATGAAAGAGGAACGTGGTTCCCAGCCCTCTGTGGTAAAATAGAAGCAAATGTGCAGATAGCAATCGATAAAGGTTAATCTTGAGGCATTACTCAACACAATCAAAACAAGATGTGGCAATAACACCACACTACCTGATCAGCTTTTTACTGATCTTACAAAGCTAATGTAGGTATAATGTGGTCATCTAATCTCCAAGACATCTTTACCCTTTTTTAAATTAAGTTTTTTGTCCCTGAAAAGTGCTTTCGGAGCTCATACACATCTGCCATTAGGGCCAAGGGGGCTATAGTGAGGCATGCCTTTCTAACTTAGAAACGGGGGTTCTAAGAAGTGCTGTCAAAAGCTGCACATTGTGGTAGACACATTTGTTTTTCTCTTACAACCCAAAAACCTTCCAAATTAACATTCCTAAACTTCTAGGCTTACAATTCTACAGAGCTCTTTAAACTTTCTCCTTAAACTAATTATCAAAATGTCAGAGGGGGACACTTTTACATTTTTTTGTGCACTGGGTGGTTCCATTAGGCACCCACTGTTGGGACAGGGGGGTGAGAAGTTAAAAGGCTGTCTGTACTTATTAATGGTATTTGCTGTCTTGCAAGGGAGTCACTGCTTTGAAGTCTGGCCTTAGAGAATGTTTGTATTTACCTGTCTTGGAAATATTGGTTCCTAATCAGCATATCTGTACTTATTAATGGTATTTGCTGTCCTGCAAGGGAGTCACTGTTTTGAAGTTTGGCCTTAGAAGAATGTCTGTATTTACCTGGCTTGGAAATATTGGTTTCTAATCAGCATGTCTGTACTTATTAATGTTTGGTAATCATACATTTTGTTAACTTGTGTTTTTATTAATTGTTAAACCCAGGCAATTTAGATGTGCCATTGATTAAACTGTTCGTCCAGGACTGACAACAGCAGGGGTGAAGTAAATATAAACTCCTGGCCAGCAGAAGGCAGGAGGGAGAGTCCACAGGAAACACTGCCAAGACACTCAGACAGGGCACAGGGGCTCGCAGGCAGACAAGGGTACCTGACTGGCACGACGTGAGGCACATGGACGGCAACACTTCCAGGGAGGAAGAGACAGCTCCACAAAGAGACGCCAGATGTGGGTTCAGCAAGAGAGGGAATCTGCATGAAAGGACCCAGCAAAGCTGACAGACGAGAAATGAGGCGTGCCTAGGTCCCAGCAACACAAGGAGCCCAGAGTGGAAGAAAAAGGAACAACGAAGAGACGCTGACAGGGAGTCAACAATTTGACACAACTTCTGTAGGGGAACGAGTGTCCGGGGAACAGAGTGCATCCATGGACAGTTGAACGACTAAGTGTTAGGGTAACACAGTGCACAACTTGGACTCTGCACCACTAAAGGTTGTATCCTCCAATTCTTGTTTTTACGGACTTTTAGAGTGTGGACTGTGTATTTTCCTTTTAAAAAAAGGAAATTAATTCCTGATATGTTTAGGTTCTGTTATGTTTGTTTATCTTTTTAATGTACCTTATATTGTCTTGTACAATAGAACTTACTGTTGTTTTTTTCTGAAATTACTGTTGTGTCTTTCATTGTGTGTTTACTCGCCACCCAATTTAAAGAAACCTGTGTGCTATTATTGGTAAATTTCAGGAGTTCCCAGTCTCTTAATAAAACTGGGTGGCGCAGTCGGATATTTTAATGGTGTCTAAGTTAGATTACCTATAAGAGTGACCAGACACCTGTGACAAAAATATTAAGGTAATTCTTAAGAAAACACTAACACATTAACAAACAAGGAACATTTTACAATAGTCCAGAAAAATAACAAGCTGTTTTAGCATTGAAAAACAAAAGACTATAACTAAAAAGTACACTCAATAAACATTACAAGAAAAGAATTGCTCCTTACAGAAAAATTCTACACCTTCCTCCTACACAAATACATACAAGAATGGTAACTCCACGGTGTAACAGTAGATTAGTTGAGTCATACGTCTGCAAAGGACAGGCTTTTAAATTTCAGCAAAGACTCCTGCTTCAGTGAGTCAGAGGCCACTGACAAAATGCTAGTGTCAGTGGATCATAATAATTATAAGAACCAATCGTAGAAAGTTAATGCTTTATGTTAAACTCATATTAGTGTTTGCTTAATTAGAATAGAATACAATTTTCTCTCATAGCTTTAGATTATGGTATAGCTTTTTACCCCCTCTTAATTGACATGAGATAGAACCTACTTAGTTATAGCTGCAATACAGTGTGTTAATTAAGTCAGTGTGTTTAGAATCAGTCCCATTGCTAGAATAAGCTGAAAGACCCACTTACAGTTTGCAAGTGGGATAGGCATACAGTTTTCTGACCGTTTAGAAATGGTTCAACTGTATTAGAAAACCTAAAGAAACAAACAAGATATATAAGCCTTAAACAGAACTTTTCTTTACTTTGCAATACCAATTTTTTTCTCTCTTTTTGTGTGAACTGTTTTACCTTGAATTTTTACTAAAACTTTTAAAAATGAAGATATTTTGTCTGTGGAATCATTTCAACGTGTCAAGCTATTTCTAGAATCTCACGAAGCAAACTAAAGCTGCAGAACTTTTGTAATTTTGGGTAAACACAGCTAAAATTTTTCGTCGGGAAACTGTATGCGTAAATGGGTCTTTCAGTCCCTGCTAGCAAATGGGACTAATTCTAAAAAACGGACTTAATTAACACACTGTATCGCAGATATAGCTGAGAAGATTCTATCTCATGTTAACTTAAAGCAGCCAGCTAAAGATCTCCTTTCTCATGTTTGATTTTTACCGTGTGACAACTCATGACTGTGTCAGGTAAACATTCTGCTTTTGAAAGATTTTAACTACATTGGAAACAAAAGCCCTCAAATGCATCATAATGGCTTAGCATTTGAGCAAGCGTAAAATGACAGTGACACAGTAAAGTAACAAATGAAATGCTAAACTGAAAAGCTTGTAAAACCAGGAAAATCTAGAAAACTGTTGCTGCATATATATGTACATGTACCATTTTTCTATAATCTAAGTATTCATCAAAAATTTTATTATTCTGTTTCTTAAAACAAGTGTGCTTCAGTTACCTTGATACAAGGCCAATGGCTGGAAACCCCTCCTTCAGAGAAAGTAAAGAAATAAAAGCGTGAGACATACCAGATTGTCTCATTTCTGGAATTGTCAAAGACGAAACTGATAATAATTTAACAGATTAATTAACATCAATCAATCATTGTTCTTCTCACATCATCTTTCTTACAACATAGATAATAATCTAATGAAAACAACAGTGATCAACATGGCAAAAGAACTGGACTTCTAGCCTTTACATGCTTTACTAAACTCTGACTTAATTAAAAGTATAAGTACCTCTCAAACGAGATTACAATAAAACTTGCATTAGTACTCAACAAATATTGTCCTCTCTTGTTCACCATTATCTACGGTGGCCCAGAGGGGCAAAGCGTGAAAAAAACACACGCAATAAACATTAACAAAAAACATATACAACAAATTAATAAAAAACACAATACAACAAATTAACAAAAAACATCAACTACAAATTAACTAAAAACATAAACTACAAATTAACAAGAAACAGACAGAACAAATTAACTTGAAACACAAACTACAACTTAACCATAAACACAAATTAAACATTAACAAAAAACACATGAAACAAATTAACAAAAACACCAAATAAAAATTAAGGACAAAATGGAAGTCTTTTCTCAAAACGGAAATGACATAATGTTTAATTTACCAGAAAAGGAGAAAAAGAAGACCTGCACTGGTGGTATTTTTGAAGATACAGGAACATTATCATTTTTTGTCATATCAGTCTGGTTTTTTAGTATAGTTTCAACAGTTGGTTATAAAGCAAGCCTGGTGTTGGTATCGCATAGTTTTAAGGTTTTTTCTGTTCATTGCAACATTGTTTAAAATAAACCTTGTCCTTTTTGTGGCACAAATCTTTGGTTAAGAACAGCATATTGCCATAACTGCAGCCACTCTCTAAGTGTACTGACAAGCATTTTAGAAAATGATTCAGGTATGTTATGTTCTTAATGACATATTATATAATAAACTAAAACTGACTGCAAGTAAATGGTAGTGATATATGCATGAGTAAGTTAATAACCATTGGGCATATTGTCTAAAGTGGCAAAAAATAACATAATACTGTATATCGCGCTTAGTCAAATTCAGTGACGTGGGGAGCCTGAGTATGTCCCGACAGCACTAGGCAGAAAGTTTTGGATGAGACGCCGGTCCATTTCAGGGCCCATTCATACCCTTTTAGAAGGACTTCTAACGTTGAAGAGGTAAGCAAGTTATCAGAAATAAATGAAAAACGGGACACTTTGTAACACTTTAAAATGAGCAATAATATATGATTATTATCTATTGTCGTTTAATTTTTTTGTGGGTTACTGTGTTCTAAATATCCATCAACACTAAATAATGTACTGTTTTTTAATAGGTGTTGTGAATACTACAGATGTGTCTGATTTAATAAATGAATATTTTCGAAAAGTTCACAGATACGATGTGATTTTAGATTTCCTCAAGATGCATCATGGATTCAGCATAAGTCTCCGGACTCTGAAAACAAAATTAAGACTGCTTGGTCTTTTGAAACGAGGCAATTTCATTTCTTTACAGGTAGTCCATTCCATAATTCAAAGGGAACTACGTGCACCTGGACAGCTGTTTGGTTATCAGACCATGTTTCAGATTTTAAAACAAAAATATCAGTTGCGAGCTAGAAGAAGTGATATAATGAAGCTTATGTCAGAAATTAATCCCTCTGGAACTCGAGCAAGGAGGATCCGAAGGTTTTGCCAAAGAAGTTATCATTCTTTGGGGCCTAATTATGTTTGGCACGTAGATGGCAATGATAAGTCAAAACCATATGGTTTCACTGTTAGCGGGCGCATTGATGGATTCTCGAGAAAAATATTATGGTTGACATGTGGCCCAACTAATAATAATCCAGAAGTAGTGGCATCTAACTATATGAAGCTCATTTATGACCTTCTAGTTGTTCCGATGCGATTGTGGAACAGAAAATGAAATAATGGCAGCAATGCAATGTGCACTGAGGTCACATCACAGTGACCGTTTTTCAGGAGAAGCAAGTCATATTTATGGGACGTCTACATCCAATCAAAGAACTGAATCCTGGTAGCCACAGTACAGAAAACAACGGTAAACGCATTATCTTTATTATAATTAACATGCCGCACTGGATATAATTTAAACATTTACGAGTATTTTATTAACATTTTGTTTCGTATGTTTATAACATACGAGGTGCAATTCAAAAGTTCCCGGAATGCATTTTTTCAATTGCCGCTCGATAGCAGTTCAAGTTGTCCTTGAGAGCTGTTATCACGCGTTATAACGTCAGCGCAGTTGTTTTTCAAGTCGCAGTTCTCGTTTAAACTTCGGTTGTGTCTGTGAAGGGTTGTTTGTGAAAATGAGTGATCTGAAAGAGCAAAGAGTGTGTGTTAAATTTTGTTTTAAACTGGGAAAAACAGCAAAAGAAAGCGATGAAATGTTGCAACAAGCATTCTACAGGGATGTTCTAAGGCGTTTGCGAAATCGAATTCGCCAAACACGTTCTCAGATGTGGGCTGACAAGTCATTTCTTTTGCATCATGACAATGCACCAGCTCACACATCTCTGATTGTGCGCGAATTTTTGGCTTCTACAAAGTTTACTGCCATTCTCCACCCTCCGTACTCCCCTGATTTAGCGCCGTCTGATTTTTTTTTTGTTTCCTAAGATGAAGATGAGGCTCAAGGGATGCAGATTTGAGACGGTGGAGGAGATCCAAGCGGTAACAACCGACGTCTTGAACACACTGACAAAAAATGACTTCCAAAGGTGCTTCGAAAAGTTGAAATCTTGCTGGGATTGGCATTTCAACTCAGTGGGTGACTATTTTGAAGGAACTGTTCACCATTAATTGTTATTTGGTGTGTATGCTTTTAAATAAATGCATTCTGGGAACTTTTGGATCACACCTCGTATGCTTTCTGTTAGTTCACAGACCTTTTCGAGGATCTGAAAGACTCGGGCCATTTCAATGGCAGTCATGAACACAAATGTTTGCTACGCTTCGGTTTCACTGATATCCTGCAGAAAGACCTAGAGGAATGCAAGCAACTATGGAACAAACATAGAATCACACCTTCCATAACATCTACATGCCCCCCAGGAATTCCCAACAAATTGCACAGTTTGCCTCACAGGTCTAGTCCCTTTTGAAATATATTTTATGTAAGGTTGTGTAGGTGGCGTAGTGATGATCATTGTTACCGCATTACAGTTTCTGGAGATTTTGCTCCAAATCCATCCTATATGTGCGTGCAAGTGTTGCCTTTGATTGGCTGGCAACAGGTACACGTGTTATTTGTGCCTTTCCCAGCCTTGGCGATCATATTTATTCACAGCAGTCGTCATTTTCAAAAGTTGTGATTTTTATGGTACAATATTGTAGCGGTCCGGTGCCGCTAAGATTCACACCGTCAAGATTTATTTATTACAGTGATTTATTTATTTTTTTATAGTAGATCCCAGGGACGTTCCCAGCCTTGGCCTCGTACACACTCACAAACAGAAATAAAAATACAGCACACTGGGGAATTACAACAATTAAAGAATGTAATGCAATTAAATCATATAAATGAAACCAATAATACCACCCTAGAACCCCTACGGCGATATTACATCAAACATATAAACACAAACAACTTCACACTGAAACAAGTCCATCAAGTACTAGTCTCTGCAGAACAACATGGGCGTTCCCCAAGCAGTATGGGCATGTTTCAAGCATCCAATCAGAGAACGTAATGGGCGTTCCCCAAGCTGTATTGACGTTCCCCAAGCTGTATGGGCTGGTTTCAAGCATCCAATCATCGTTAAACCTTTTTTTTCGGTGACAAAAAACAGGGAAACTGGAACGCAACCTGCAAAATACAACTGTAACGGCTTGGTTCCGCCACTAACTTTCAATATTTAAAATGCGATGAGCTGGGATGTGTCATGTGCCTGCTTTACTCTGCATTAAGAGGTACTGTTCCAATTTATAACCACACACATCCACACGCGATCTCCTGCTGAGCACGCTTTTTTTTAAATCAACCTACCATTCTTCCGGATGTCAATGTCAGATACGCTGCACATTACATTTATTCTCGTCACTGTGTTATGTGTACATTCTGTCTACCTCCCCATCCCCTTAGCACAGTAACATGACTGTACAATACCAATATTTCTTTTGTCCAATATATATTTATATTCTGCTACAATATTCAAATTAGTGTGTATTTAGCTCCTATATAATATTCTGTCTCTGTGCAATGCTCATGCACTTTACCTTTTATACGATTATTCATGTGTAGATATTCCACAAACCTAACACCAGCTTTTAAAACAAATGGCTTCCTCACTCAAGCAGGGTTCCCACGCGTCCTGGAAAACCTGAAAATTTTGAGGGTTATTTTCCAGTCATTGAAATGACCTGGAAACTGATCGAAATGGCCAAATGTCCTAGAAATAATCTTTCTTGTCCTGGAATTTTATTTCTGTTTTCGCTTTTTAATTTTTCTGTTTGAAACAGCTTGCTGTTCGTAAGTCTAGATATGATGACAGCTGAGCTAGGTCATGGCCTCTGCTGCGCAATGTCTCCACCTACTGAGACATGTATAGGCAATTATATTTGAGTTTTGACCCTCGTTGCTCTAGCTTGTAAGTAGCTGACAGGAGAACAACAGAACATCAGTTCATCACTTGAAATTTCTGCTGAGTGCATGACTGTAAGTATGACCACAGTGCATATGGTGCAACTGACAGTTTTGTTACTTTATACCGTCTGATGTGGACCCAGGTCGCATATTAAACATGTCAAGTAAATTGGCGATGCTAATTTCTGTTAGCCTGTTAATGGCAATTCCCATTAGGTGTTAGCATCGTGCTAATTGTCTAATGACGGTAATCAGAATCAGAATCAGAATACTTAATTGATCCCGGAGGAAATTGCTTAATCAATCTAAAATCATTTTGTAGGCCTACGTGGTCCCACTGTTAAGCAAATAAATTCAGTGAACCAAACCTAAAACAGCACGAACACGATAACAGTCTTAAAAAGAATTAGACTAAGAGCTACTGCTTTCATTTAAAACAAATAGGGCTTAGGCTACTTGAAGCCTACATCTAAATGCCTGTTCTTGTGTGTTTGTGTAGGTTCGTGTGATATCCTTGCAGCCGAGCAATCGCCACACAATAAATATTACTTGGCTTGTGCCGTTTATTTGCACAACTGAACACGCTTAATAGCTCCTGGCTCAACTTCTTATTCTAGCTTGCTTCCATTATTGCACAGAACGTTAGCTCCCTCTAGAGGAATTATATGGGTATGCTTTCACATTAAGTTTACCATAGTTAGCCTACAGAAAATCTGTACTGGATCAGTATTTCCATTTAGCCTACATTTTTGTACATTACTGTATTTAATGTTTTTGACACCAATAGGCAGTGTTGCAGGAAAAATAGTAGCCTATAATGGTTAATTTAGAGAATGTATTTCTAATTACAGAAGTGAGGGAAAGCAGAATCATGTCAAGGAGGTGTACGTTTAAGGAGGAATGGAAGATAAATCCTGAGTTCAGGGACTGGATAGGACATGTGACAGATAATGTACATCGGGCATACTGCAAGATATGCAAGAAAGCTTTTGATATAGGCAACATGGGCATTTCTGCTGTTAAAAGCCATGCCAAAGGACAGGGACACAAGAGGGTCATGTCAAGTCAAGGCACAGGACCACGCATGACTGATTTCATCAATCAATCTCCCACCCCCCAAAATTCTGAAGCTAGCAGACAGGCAGCAGAATCAGAGAGTCAAGGAAGCAGCGAGGTCCAGCCATCAACTTCTGTAACTCCACCTCAAGCTACACCCACAATCGGAGCTCATTTTTCAAGTGAAGCTGTTTTAGAAGCAGAGATCCGCTGGGTGATTAAAGTGGCCCTTTCCAAATATTCTTTCAATTCCTGTTCAGATATGGGTTCATTGTTTCACCTGATGTTTCCAGATAGTGAAATTGCCCAAAAATTCTCATGTGGTGCAACAAAAGCAGCGTATCTGATGTGTTTTGGCCTTGCACCATATTTCAGAGACAAGCTAGTGAAAGACATTAGACAGTCCAACTGCTATACCATTTCATTTGATGAATGCCTCAACAAAATAACACAGACCGAGCAGATGGATGTGCTTGTGCGGTACTGGAGTGATAATGAAGAAAAGGTAGTTGTGCATTATCTGGACTCCCAGTTTCTAGGGCACACACAATCAGAGAAGCTTGTTGAGAGAATTAAAGTTTCCCTCTCTCCACTTGATCCAAACAAGCTCCTGCAAATCTCGATGGATGGACCAAGTGTCAACAAAAATTTTTTGAGATTATTTGAAGAAGACAGGTCTAAGGAGGCCCCAGATATTAGAAGCTTGATAAACCTAGGAACATGTGGTCTTCATACAGTTCATGGAAGCTTCCAACAAGGCGAGAAGGAAAGTGGATGGAAGATAGGTGACAAACTAAGAGCCCTTTGGCAGCTTTTTCATGACACACCAGCCAGATGGGATGACTTTATTGAAATTACCAAAACATCAACATTCCCTCTAAAATTCTGTGCTCACAGGTGGGTGGAGGACTTGCCAGTGGCAGAGAGAGCACTTAAGATGTGGCCACATGTTGAAATATTTGTCGACAATTACAAGAAACTGCCAAAGAGTAAAATGCCAACGTCAACATCATACACTGTGGTGAGAGAGGCTGTTGGTGACCCCCTTTTTGAGGCAAAATTACAGTTTTTTGCCTATGTGGCAAGGCAGCTGAAACCCTTTCTTGAGACTTTCCAGACTGATGCCCCCATGATGCCATTTTTGGCAAAAGACCTTCAGGCCCTTCTGAAGAGTTTGATTTCATGCTTTATGAAGAGGGAGGTACTGGATAACATCAAAACACCTGTCCAAATGCTTAAAATTGATGTACTGGACAAAACACTCCATTTGCCACTGAAAGAGGTGGATCTTGGCTTTGCCACCAAACAAGCTCTTGAGAAAGCCTCAGAGAAGCTGCTTGAAAAACCGCTGCCGGGTCAACAATTCCGGAGAGAATGTGTAGCCTTCCTGTCCGCAACAGCAAAGAAACTGCTGGACAAATGCCCTTTGAATTATGCAGCAGTAAGGCACATGGCATGCCTAGATCCAGTAACTATGATCAGCGATGAAAGGCGTGCCATCTCCATGTTTGAGAAGCTCTTACAGCTGCTTCTTAACGCCAAATGGCATATAGCAGAGGACTGTGACCAAATCCTGAGTGAGTATAAGATGTTCCTCACTGAAATGGTGTAGCACCATAAGGAGGAATTTCAAGGGTATAGAAGTAGCTTCTGTCGGCTGGACACATTCATGGGAAGATTTGCTGGTGACAAAGCAGAGTACGCAATTCTGTGGAAATCAATGAAAGACCTGTTCACATTGTCACATGGGTAAGCAGCGGTCGAAAGAGGGTACTCTGTGAATAAGGACATGCTGGTTACAAATCTGAAAGGAAGGACTCTGATGTCTCTTCGCCTAATCCAAGATTCTTTGACTGGTGGCTCATTTGATGGAGTATTGCCAAAGCCCCTCTTGCAGCATTGCAGAAATGCCAGGATGCGATATGTCCAATACCTTGATGATGAAAAAAAGAAGAAAAAGGAAACTGAAAATGACAAGCAAAGAGAAGAGCTCCGCTCTGAAATCACAAAAGTGGCAGCAAAGAGACAGAAAATAATCACTAGCATTGAGGCAATGCAAGAAGAAGCAGATGCAATGGCAGAGAAGGCTGAGAGAAAACAGGACTTTACACTGCTCACAAAATCTAATGCCTATCGTAAAAGTGATGCTGAAAAAAAGAAAGAGGTCATCGGTCTGGATGCAGTTTTATCAGACCTCAAGGAGCAACACCAGCATTGTTTCTAAACCTAGGCCTACACCAGATGCCTTTTTCATAGGTTACACTACAGTGACTTATAGATTGTTTTTTTTTCCAATATACTGGAGTTCAGGCTCTTATCCTTTGTTCCTAGTATTCTTTCTAGTTTAACCAAGTTTTCAACTCAGGAATTGATGGCAAGGCTATCATGATTTAAAATGGATGTATTTTGCTTCTTTTCCCACAAAGATAAGTTCTTTATTATAATCTTTGTCGTTGACTTATGCAAATTCTACAGCTGCTGTATTCCCAGTAAAGCTACCAGTTGAAAGTTAACTCTGACTTTGTTTTGTCGCGTGCCAATTGTTGCATATATTAGTGTTATAGGCATCATACACATGATATAGGCAATAAATTGGCTTTATGCAGTTTTGTTTAATACAAACATTGTACATAAATTTATTTGATACAAACAATGACATAATATGTAATATACAAGTAACTTTTACTGAAATTAGGTCACTATGGTAGCCTATTTCATGGTGTGATCAACAGCTCTATACTGAACATTATGGAATTGCTCAGTATATGTCAGTGTTTGGATAGTTTTCCACAATCCAAGAGGCATTTATTTCTTTAAAAGAGTTTTGCAGTTTAAAACAGTGTGTAACAAAAAGAGGTCAAACAACTCCATTATACATCAGTGCATTAATTGGTGTTGCCTTTATATAATTTAGCATATCGGTGACACTAAGTCCCTGCATAATCAAAGAGAAATTAAAATGGCGTTAAGCCTGCGACCAAAGTGTATGACTGTATGACCAGATCCTGTCATGAATTTCCGGAAAAAGCTCCTGGAAATGTCCTGGAAAATGATTCCTTAAAAAGAGTGGGAACCCTGTCGAGGACATTGCCAACACCCAGTACCATAGCAGAGCAAAGAACATCATCAAGGACACGTCTCATCCCGGTCATCAACACTTCGAACCTCTGCCCTCAGGAAAACGTTACTTAAATCAAAATACGCACTAACAGACTGCCGAACAGCTTATTTCAAAAAGAATTCCAGTCATTCAATAATAACTTTGAACGTCTTTAATATCCATACTCATAAATCTTGTTCATAATACATGTACTGGCTGCTGTAATCTGGCACTCATTACACTTTACACTTTTAAGCACTTTATATTTTTATCTTTTACATGATTGTCAATTTTACTAACTTTTACCTGCCTTGGTTGTGGTTTATACGTTGTTTTTCATGCCAAGTCTTGTGCTGTGTGATTTCAATGTTTAATTCAACTGAGATGGGGACTTGCAGTGTCATTGTATACAGTAAAAGGGGGTCCAACCCACTACTAGCAAGGTGCAACTAATTAAGCGGCCATTTAGTGTATAGATTCATGTGTGTAATTAGTTTTTTCTATCTTGTTCATAGTTATACTTAAACATTTTTATACTTTTTAATCTATGCCATTGTTTCTGCACGCTGTGCTGCACGCATCCAGACTAAGATTCTTTTTCCGGTATGATAAGAAGTCCCGTCACACAGCCAATCAGATACTTAACTTGAAATCCACCCGGTTGTCGTTTTAGCCAATCAGAAACTCCAATGGAACCCGCCTACTCCGCTTGAAATCCACCCCGTGTTTGTTTTAGCCAATTAGAACAACGCTTTGAAACCGCCCACTGTAATACACTTCCAGTACTTGAAATCCACCCACTCGGGTCAGTGTTCTGCAGAAACACCCTTCTCAAGTCCATGGAAACAACACCGGATGAAATGAAAGATGACAATAGTGAGTCCAGAGATCTGCACGCTGCAAGGGAATGAAAAACAGTCCTACCGGTAGCCACTGTAAGGGTGAAGATGGATGGATGGTTCAGGAGCGCTCCTTTTCTTGCGGAGAAGCCAATGAATCTATAATCAATCCTCAGGACACAGGTAGACAGAAGACAATCCAGACCCCAACAATGAATGCAATCCAGGACACAGAACTAATTACGGCTTAATCAACAGAAGGCAGTCTCACAGGTAAACGGAACACAAAATACAACAACAAAACACACTTTTTTTCCCTTGGCCACATACCCTCCTTTTAAACTCCTGTGACCACCTTTGACACCAACAGCCCCTGCAGGGACTTGTGACGATGTGGGTTCAGCTCCGTGCTCCCATCAGCTGTTACGGAGCCCTTGAACCCAACACCATCGGTAATGTCACCGATGAGCTAGACAGTGAGGCAATAACATTTGAGCAAGGAGATGATGCATAAATGTGCAAACAGTGCTTTTATTAAAACAGTCAGAACAGTGTCCAAATCAAGTGCTGTGCAATTCAGAGTCTTCATTAAATAAATAATCCATAAAACATGTGAAAAGTGGAGGTAAAAAACAATAGAAAAACTCTTCTAAAAACCACGAGGTAAAATGTCACAGGAAGCAATATGTTAAAACCAAAAAGCCCGGTGTCTTCTGTTACCATGGTGGCTCCCCTGCTACACCCATCTGGGCTACTCTACAGGAGAGTCGCCTACCTGCAGGAACAGCTGCCCTTCAATCAGGTCCGGTAGCCCTCCGATTCTAGGCTACGTCGGGCTCCCAACCGGACCAAGACTTTGGTCAATTCCCCAGCGGCCAAGGCGCTCACGCTGAGGCTAAACCAGTCCAAAGCCTCCTCGACTCCCGCTCCTAGCAATGGCCAAGTCGATTCCTCTACTGGTCACTCCAGCTACTTAGTCGCTCAGCTGGAGCGAGCGCTTCCTTCAGCCCCACTGAGTGTCGGCCAAACACTCCTCTCGTGGGCTCTCTTCCCAGCTGCCTGCTTTCTCTAATGTGAGCCTGCTCTCGCTCACTCTCTCTCTCTCTCTCTCTCCTTCCTCACACTGACTTTCTCCACCTGCTTCCTGTCTTCTCGCTACCTCCCGTTCTCCTTCCTTTCTTTTCCTCTTTATCTCCCCTAACCATCTCGGGCTTCTCTATATATGCAGAGAGGACATGGCAGCTGCAGCCCATTATCCACAGGAACAATCACGGATGTGGGCAGTCTCTCACCTGTGCACTTAGGTGAAAAACGCCCACACCGCAGATCGCCCTGCGGCTCGCTACAGTCACTACGCCCCCTCGCTAAGCCGCAAGCGCGGTGATTATTTATTTAAATAAAACTGCTGGCCTTTGCTGGGAGAGCTGTGGACCCATATAACACCACAGGACTGCTGGGAGATGCAGTTCTCACTAATAGTAGCACTGCTACAATATAAGTAAAGCCATAACCCAATCTGTTGCCCATCATAGCTAAAACCAAAAACCCGCTTGTATTATTATAAGAGTTTTAACCAATACAAGATGGTTTCGCCTTAAAAGGACAAGACAAAACAAAATCGACTGTTTTGATAACAGTGCAACACAGTTGTTAAAACCGTCACCTTTAGATTCCATGTCAGTGGTTTTAGGTTTCACAAGCACCTAACTCAAGGGAGAACTTGAAATGGTTTCTCGAACAACTTTTTCCGGTGAGAAGGCAGTTATAACCATGAGAATAGCATTTCTAGACTCTCACTGGCTTTCTCGAACTGAGTGACATGCGTGAATGTGTGTGGGAATTGGCCTATTCGTTTTACAATATAATGAAATTCAGTAGGAATGAGACCTTCCTCAGTAAGCCGTTCAGTTACCAGAACTTGCAAAGCGCTGACAGCCAAAGCACCATAGCATAGGATCACATAGTGATTACACATTTGCAAGTTTACTATTTGAATGTCCATCAGGGATGCCGCTTGATTTAACTTAACATAGGTGCTTTCTGCTGTGGTTAGCTGGTTGAGGGATGTGGGAGAACAGAAGAGAATGAAAATGAAAACTACAGTTTTTTTTTGTGGCTGTGTCACAGGTGTCTGGTCACACTTATAGGTAATCTAACTTAGACACCATTAAAATATCCGACTACGCCACCCAGTTTTATTAAGAGACTGGGAACTCCTGAAATTTACCAGTAATAGCACACAAAGGTTCTTTAAATTGGGCGGTGAGTAAACACACAATGAAAGACACAACAGTAATTTAGAAAAAAGCAACAGTAAGTTCTATTGTACAAGACAATATAAGGTACATTAAAAAGATAAACGAACATAACAGAACCTAAACATATCAGGAATTAATTTCCTTTTTTTTAAAAGGAAAATACACAGTCCACATTCTAAAAGTCCGTAAAAACAAGAATTGTAGGATACAACCTTTAGTGGTGCAGAGTCCAGTTTGGGCACTGTGTTACCCCAACACTTAATTGTTCATGGATGCACTCTGTTCCCCGGCAGAAGTTGTGTCAAATTGTTGACTCCCTGTCAGCGTCTCTTCGTTGTCTGTTTTTCTTCCACTCTGGGCTCCTTGTGTTGCTGGGACCTAGGCACGCCTCATTTCTCGTCTGTCAGCTTTACTGGGTCCTTTCATGCAGATTCCCTCTCTTGCTGAACCCACATCCGGCGTCTCTTTGTGGAGCTGTCTCTTCCTCCCTGGAAGTGTTACTGTCCTTGTGCCTCACGTTGTGCCAGCCAGGTACCCTTGTCTGCCTGCGAGCCCCTGTGCCCTGTCCGAGTGTCTTGGCAGTGTTTCCTGTGGACTCTCCCTCCTGCCTTCTGCTGGCCAGCAGTTTATATTTACTTCACCCCTCTGTTGTCAGTCCTGGACAAACAGTTTAATCAATGGCACATCTAAATTGCCTGGGTTTAACAATTAATAAAAACACAAGTTAACAAAATGTATGGTTACCAAACATTAATAAGTACAGATATGCTGATTCGGAACCAATATTTCCAAGCCAGGTAAATACAGACATTCTACCAAGGCCAGACTTCAAAGCAGTGATTCTCTTGCAGGACAGCAAATACCATTAATAAGTACAGATAGCCTTTTAACTTCTCACCCCCCAGTCCCAACAGTGGGTGCCTAATGGAACCACCCAGTGCACAAAAAAAATGTAAAAGTGTCCCCCTCTGACAGCTGCAATAATAAACCACTACAAGCATCTGCTCACGCCTGTTTTCTGTGTCTCTAAACTGGATCAAACAATGCAGCCTTTCACAGTACTCTATAGCATAGCCCTTGATCAAAGAAGGTTTTCGTACCCAGTAAAATAGTGGAATATAAACATTTTAGGTTTATTAAGTCTTAAACAGTTACTTAAATAATTTGAGAGTTAATTTAACACTGGCACTTTACAATGTGAGGGGTTTCATATAAAGTCTGATTAGTCTGCTTAACAACACACATATTTCATTAAACCCCTCACTGACAAACCTCAATTCCGGGTTTGTAGGAAAAGATTTACTTCCCTGCAATGGACTGACGCTATGTACAGGGATTGTTCGTACCTTATTGTGGTTCTTTAAATCATATCTATATATTCTCTGTTTTAAAGAAATACACACCTTTTTGTTTTGTGGCATAATAATTTATGCTGTTGTTTATACAGACTATGCACATTCAAACTTTGTTTTTTTAACAAGAGAGTTGGCAACATTTGTAGTTATTGTGTCATTTATCAACATTTACCAAACATGTTCTGCTCATTTCCATACATTAGGATATTTAGCAACTTTCAGGCTTTGTTGTCCACTGAGCTAATTAAGGTACTGGTCCTAATTTATTTTTTTAGTGTCAGTTTATGTATATTTCATATTTTTAAGCAAAGATTCAATTTTGCCATTGAATGTTTATATTCCTATATTATAAGTTTTGGACAAGGGATTGTGGTTCTCACGTTGCACAGCAGCAGCTTCAGGGGCTGAGGGACCAATGTGAAACTGTTGGTCTTTGTGGAGATGAAGATATGCAAGATTACCTCACATATGTGAAAGAACAATATTACCTTCACACACCAGAAGTCTGGGAAGATGCCCTTGATTTATTCTTTAAATTGATTGAAAAGACAAAAGCTTGATAACTGCAATACAGCAGATGCAAGCTTTCAAACAAAGCAAAACATGTGTAAGTTAAAAACACTCAGATCAGTTTTGTTAACTTGTGCAGAAAGTACAGAACTTTTGACTGAAGAACTTCAATCTGTAAACACCAGCAGTAACAATAGCTTTGAACAATATATACTTTTGTATGTGCAAAATACTTCATTTATATTGTCAACCTTATTAATAAAATAATCAGCCAACATCAATAAATTGCCTTTCAATTAAACAGCATTTTGCATTTAAAGATAAGCAAATTGTTGATCAATAAAGCCCAAAACCTGGAGAATTCAAAATTCCAAAGCTAATATGAAATTTGAAACTGTTACATGATGAATGTAGTGGCAAGCATAATGTATTGCTGCAAGTGTTGGCAGCTGGAAACGGGGAATTATCATGCAAGAATTTTATTGTTGGCCTTGGCTCAAATCCCAGTGGTGGAATCATCTTTAGTCCTGTTGCAAACATGACAATATCTTCTAAAGTTGGATCTGTAGAAGAGATGTTACCTTAGGAGGACAAAGGGAACACAATAGAAATATATTTTAACGGTATAACATCAAGGTAGTCAATTCAAGTCAAGTCAAGTCAAGTTGGGGAGCATGCACTGGTACAGTGCATTGCCGCACCCACTACACAACAAAACAACTGAGGACCCCGGTTGGCAACCCCCTAGGCAGACACATGGTCCAGTCCCACCCTTTGGAAATGACCCTCTATCTGCCACAGCCAGGTATTACTTGGGTGACCCCTTGGTCTGGTCCAGCCACTCGGGTCCCCAACAATGAGGATCTTACGAGCCGGATCACCCTCTGGGAAACGCACCAAATGTCCGTAGTGCCATAACTGGCACTCCCTCAAAATGCAGGTAATGCGCCTCATTCGGGACTCCATGAGCAACCGCTCATTTGACACAAAGTCAAACCAACAGTACCCAAGGATTTTCCTGAGAGACACAGTACCAAAGGAGTCCAGTCTTCGTCTCAGGTCACTGGATAGCGTACATGTCTCGCAACTATATAGCAAGACAGGAAGCACCAGGACTCTAAAGACTTGGACCTTAGTCCTTTTGCATAGATATCGGGAGCTCCACACATCCCTTTCCAGCGACCTCATGACCCCCCATGCTCTCCCAATCCGTCTACTGACTTCATAGGTAGAGTCACCAGAGACATGAATGTCACTGCCAAGGTAAGTAAACCTCTCGACAAGGTCAACACTCTCTCCTCAAACAGACACACTGCTGATGGCTGTGCCCAAGAGATCATTAAAGGCCTGGATCTTGGTTTTTATCCAGGACACTCACAAGCCCATACACTCAGACTCCTTGCTCAGTCTCTCAAGCACCCCAATCAGAGCCTCCATTGATTCCGCGAAGATCACAGCATCGTTAGCAAAGTCAAGATCCGTGAACCTTTCTTCACCAACAGATGCCCCACAGCCGCTGGACCCCACGACCTTGCCCAACACCCAGTCCATACAAGCATTGAACAGAGTAGGAGCAAGAACACACTCCTGATGAACCCCAGAATCAACTGGGAAAAAACGCAGAGGTCCTGCCTCCACTCTGCACAGCACTCACAGTACCAGTGTACAGGCCGGCCATGATATCTAGCAACCTCGAGGGCATCCCGCAGATCCTCAGGATGTCCCACAGGGCAGCTCGATCAACTGAGTCGAACGCTTTATGAAAATCAACAAAGGCTGCAAAGAAACTCTGCTGATATTCGCGTCTGTGCTCCATGAGATCCCTCAGTGCAAGGATGTGGTCAATGGTAGACTTCTTAGGCGTAAAACCAGACTGTTACGGTAGGTGAGCAAGTGATCACAGATCCTATTGAGGACGACCCTAGCAAGGACCTTACCCGGCACCGAGAGCAATGTTATCCCCCTGTAGTTGCTGCAATCCAGGCGATCACCCTTTCCTTTCCAGATAGGGAAGACAAGTCCCTTTTTCAGGTAAGGTGGGATGATGCCAGTCTCCCAAATGGAAGCAAAGATTCCTCCTGGCATTGCAAGCAATCTTTGCTTCCAATCTTTGCTTCCATTTGGGAGACATCAAGGAAGGCTAAAGAAATATTCTAACCAAAAATAATAATTACACAAATAATTAGAGTTTTTATGTTTTGGTATTGTTTGCTGTTGTTCAGCATTAATCCATTTCACACCTATTTTAGCAGCAATTTTCTTACCTTTGTTCTCCATAAAAACATGAGATTGAATTTCTTTTCTGTGATAACTACAAATAACACTGAGTAAGAAGCAGATTTTTTTAAATCACTTTTGATTTAAGTATTTCTTTAAACAGAGAACAAAAACATGCCTAACTATGGCTGAACATAACACTGAACAATACACTAGTTCTGATGTTAAGACAATATATTTACTACTTCTTACACAATTTTATTGCCAATTATGATAGTAGTTACTTCTGAAACTATCAAGTACTACAATAATATATAAGAGAAAAGTTTATTAATTTGTTTGCTCTGTAATCTATGGTGCATGAATTCCTTCAAATTAAAATCTGCACAATTTGAGTTATTAAAATTAGGTAACTTTAATATGTAGCACAATAAACATATTATTCTATGCCTTTGTATAAGAATGGAAAATCACTGTTTGGCACCTTCAAAATCTAGTAGATAATCTGCCCAGTAAGACACGGGGGTCTGCCGGGGCCAATCCCAGCCAACAAAGGGCGCAAGGCAGGTACAAATCCTGGGCAGGGTGCCAGCCCACCACAGGGCACACATGCACAAACACACACTAGGGACAATTTAGGATTGCCAATGCACCTAACCTGCATGTCTTTGGGCTGTGGTAGGAAACTGGACCACCCGAGGAAACCCACGCAGACACGGGGAGAACATGCAAACTCCATGCAGGGAGGACCCGGGAAGTGAACCCAGTTCTCCTTACTGCACCACCATGCCACCCCTCCAGCTTATTCATTTTATTTTATTTTTCCAGATGACATATACTCAAACACATGCAAAACCTAGAACTTAGCTTTTTTGTATACTCTCCTAAGTAACACACAGTATTAAGTTTATATCGAATATGTTAGGAATGAGTTATAACCATTTTTATTTTGCTTTGTTTAGCTTTTTTAATAAATTCCTATTTTACTTTTTAATATTTTTATTTGCTTTTGCCATTTTGTGCATTTATTTTTCATGGGCACTGCCTTTTTCTAAATTTGGTTGCAATGATGTGAGTTTGCAAGGGGCATTTGATGCATGTGCAATATGATTAGTGGCATTATTATGGCTGTGATAAAAAGAGGCCTATTGCAATGAACGGTGTTTAAACTTTGGTAGAATTTGAGGAGGATTTGTGAAAGAAAATGTAAAAAATTAAATAATTAAAAGGCACTTTTTGGTTTGACTTTTGTTTAGTGTGACTAATAATTTTTGGCTAGCATTTTGGTTTTTGTCATTTAGGAGCTCCTAATTTAGAGACCCTTGGTTGACTATTGAATACTCTTAGGCTCACTCCCCAACATCACTCTTGATCATCTCTACTACACTTAAAATAACATTTTATGACTGCATACTCAATCAGTCATACAGGGTACATTCAGCTTTTGTTTCTATTCATTGTCTGTCTGTTCTGTAGAAACTGCAAGATCCCTACAATCTGAAGATCTATAACATTCATAATTTATTAAAAAAGAAGAAATGATTGCCTCTGCATTCATAGATCTGACTTGCAAGAATAACATAATCACAGACAGTGTTTGAAGTGGAACAAAATTACTGCCAGTACTGTTTATGTTGATTGAAAGGAGGGATGGGTCCTGTGAAACTTCAGCACTGCAATACAACAAAATTCTACTGAACACTGGGGAAGGAGCATGAAACATTGAGCACTGAAGATATTGCGTCACCAGTATGCTAAGAAAAGAATTTCATACTCTAGGAAGAAATTGGCATACGGTGCCAATAATGGTGAGTACCAACTGACTCTCGCTGTGATTACAGATCAACATTTACTGATTTTGTGACCTTTACAGATAAACAACAAAAGGGTATGCAAGCCAAGACATATAGTCAAATGCCTATAGAAAAAGTACAGTATCTGAAATGTTTACAGTCACAGCACTCTTACATTTTTCCTTACAAAACCAGAAGCAAAGTACTTGTTTCAATTTGTGGATAAGACTAATTTGGGGATGGTAGCCAGCAGTATTCATTTCTTCTTGACTATTAGTGCCCTATTGGCTGTAATTGTAAGCCACTCACGGAAGAAACATTTTTCTATTTATTAATACAGCTTCTTTCACAAACACAAGTTTTTAAGGTAAATAAATATATGGTACAGTTGTTAAAAAATAAACCTAAAAAATAATAAAATAGCCTTTAAGAGATCAACTTTAAGAAATCAACAAATCTAAAAGCCAAGGATAATTACATTTGAGTTTTATAATCTCGAAATTAGTAAAATTTACAAAAAACGTGTTCTGCACATAAGCACAACACTTTTTGAAAAGGGGTGGATTGGATCAATTTTGACTGTGATGTTCAGACACTGGCAAAAGCATATTGGTGGCAAATAGATAATCCTTGGATGGTAAGTTGATCAAACCACAATGAATCATCACTTCTTATTAGGGCATGGAAGAATGCCGGTTGCTCTGTATTGAATGAACCTGACTTGGAGCACACTGACAAACGATCAAACAGTTGTGCATTGATGGTGAAATTTGAGTCAGAGAAAATAGTTCTCCAAAAATGTTTCCATAATCCACCTGGTCTCTGGGTTAGATTTTTTTCTTCTACTTCATAATGGACTTTTATCCTAACTGCTTACAAAAAAACAGCAAGTTATCCCTAAAAGAGTAGTCCTTACATTTAAAATATCATTCATAGTCAGACCATCTTCTTGGTGGTCACACATTCCCATCATAGTAATTAAAAAAAAACAAAAAACTGCTACATGATTCTTTACTTACTAGAAGAAATAACACATTGGAATGCTCACGTTATCATAATAATAATAATAACACAATACGTATTACTATTATTAATTATGTTCTCTGTATACATTGCTTACTTTATACTGCTCTTCAGTTTTGATATTTCCAATCTTTTCGTTGTGTCTGTTCTCTAATAAATAACACTTTAGAAAACAATATAATCCAGGATAGCTATAGGCAGTGTCAGGCACACTGCTATACTTTTTAAATCATTAGATTGATCATAATTCATTGCTAGAGGGTATATGATAGTATAATAAGCCAATTTAAGCATATAATTTTCAGTTTAGGGGTTTAAGAAAATGCAAAAAAATGCCTACAATATTCTTGTTAATGGCATGCTTATCAGGACGTGAATCATTAATTATTGTCTGACAAGTTAAAAAAATTGGCAGGCCACCAAGGCTTTATGTGGGAAAAGAACCAGGAGAGAAAAAAAAATGATGTGTCAAATGACTAACAAAGGTCTGAACCAAAAAGACAAGCAATTACCAAAAGCACCAAAACTGAAAAAACACAATACAAAAGTCGAAGGCAAAAATACTCAAACATTTTAATTCCCTAAAAAAATTTTTGAAATAACTAAATCCATTATAAAATATTTTAGAACAAACCCAAAAACATGGATATCAGGACTAGTGTCGCACTTTTTTTTATAGATAAGGGTTGAGGGCTCAAAGTGTCACAATACCACCGTGTGATGTGACTGGCAATTGCAATAGTGATTTACATGGCCATGACCATACAGAAATAGTCAAAAATGGCAGCAAGACTCCACAAATAAAGCAAAATGGAGTCATATGAATAAGAAGAAATAATAACAATAATGTCAAAATTGAAAATCCATCCATCTTCCTAACCTGCTTACACAGGGCAGAGTCACAGGGTGGCTGGGATAGAGGTGCAAGGCAGGAGCAACACCTGGGCAGGGCACTCCCCCATCATAACACGTCAAAGATGAAAATAAAAGTATACAACCCAGAAAAAGCAAAGCAACATAACAAAAATACGTAGATTATGACAATGGTGATAGTTCTGAATATATTTTACAACCTCAAAATTTAAGAGAGAGAGTTAGTAGCTGATTTAATGTGTTTGTTGCTTTGTTTTAGAATGTTGGAATGCCACTTCTGTTAAGGAAAATGTCTGAAAGCATGACTATTAAATAAATCAAATAAGCTTAATGTTCCACCGTATCCAATGGTTTTAAGTTTATCTGTTTAATAATTCTTAACTTGTTCGGGTTGACAACAGACAACAAAACAGAAAAAAGGTTTCTTCTATAGCCCTCAATTGTGCTTATTCTTCTTCCATGACTGTATAGCCAAATATAAACAACAATAAGAAAGATCTATTGTGGAAAAAATGGAACTCCAGTCTTGTTTGAATGCAAGATCAAGAGCTTTTTAAATCAAAACTCGTAAGAAGCGACAGACCTCTAAGAAATCTGTTCAGATTAAAAGTAATTCAAGTCTTACACGTATAGGTAAATTGTTTACAACTTGGAAGAAAAGCAAATTCCCTGTAGTTACATAACTTCACAAAAAACATCTCAAATCAAAATGAGTCAGCCCCTTGGTCGGCAGTAATTGGCCTTCAACAACACCACTTGTATGCGGGAGTGCCTCCTTGTGCTTGTACTTTTTTGTAGTGTACCCTCTATCACCTGCTTGTAATATACTAAACTTAATTGCAATCCTATCAATTTGGCTTACTTACCAAGAATCCAACGATCACAAAGCATGACCCTGAAGTTACTTCCCATACTATTTGATAAAATAAAGAAACTGTAAGTTGAGCTGGGCCACCTCACAATGTTAGTCAGACTCATTTGAGCATCAATTAATTGAGTATTAATTGTATATTAATTGAATAAAAGTGCTCACTCTTAACAAAAATAAATTCATTCTGTGTTGTGCCTTTATCACAACATGTGTGTAAATCTCTTGAACCAATTACATTTGGAAAAAACAGCAGTTGCTGCAAATTATCTCGACTTGTTCAGCTTGACTATAAGTAAATTCGATGTATCTGGGTAGCTTCCTAAAAATACCTTCTTATACAGATGTCATCACAATGCTTAGGGATGACTGAGAGATTCCTGACTGGTTGGGTAGTTCACACTGAAAAGTGTCAGTCACCAAATGCCTTATGGTTGCTGAAACCTGTAATGGAACAGGGATTGTGATTTCTGTGTGATGGACGCAGTATTATGGGATAAAATCCAGCCTACAACCCAGGAGGATGGTTCTAGGAATTCAAAATTGGCTTATAAATTGAACTTATCATTGGTGATATCCTCTAAAAGAGTCAATGCTGTCATTGCCAGGCATTTCCTACAACACACAGCACTCCATTTTTCATAGACAAAATAAGCTACACACAAAGACAAATAACTTTAAGTATGCATTTGGTGTTACTGCTAACATTGAAGACAGCTGTATTGACAGAACATGTCAATTAACTGTAATATCATTAGTTCAAAAACATGTGACATCGAAACTCACAACAAAGTAAAAGTTTCTGATCACTAAAAATTTCAATACCAAAAAATTACCAATGAATTAGATTCTTGCTATAATTTTAAGCCAATTTTCACACCAAGTTTGTGTTTTATTTGTAAAGGAAATGGCTTATGCACATTTTAAGTATAAGCAAGTTTTATACAAGTTTTATACAAGAGGTCCCAGGTGTGGTTAGGTCATTTTCTTCGACATGCTGAGTTTTAGAAGGTCACAATAAAAAATATTCAGTATTGCTATTGTTCAGATAGGGTTTCCTACCTTGCTTTAGTTTCCTTATTTTTCGTTTATTTTGCAGGTTGTTTTGTGATTTATTTTGGTGTGTTTGTTAAGGCTTATGTTAATTACTTTGTATTGATAATAAATTGTTTTTCATTAGGTACTAATTGTTTTTTCATTTAACTTTTAGTTTTTTGTTTTCATATGTCAGTAGTGTGTTTTTGTATAACCCTCACTCGGTATAAGACCTGAGTGTTCAAATGTACTTTTTTTTGACCATGTGATTTTAGTAAGTGTTCATCTTTTGATTCCCCTGATTGCACATTTTTTCTTTCATTTCTGATTTTGCTGTTTAGATTACAAATTTGGTTTTGTTCACTTTTGTGTTGGCGTCTTTTTTGATTTTTTTACAGTAAGCCTGGCCTTGTTTTAATGTGTATGTAAGCTGCAAGCTTTTTGAGTTTCAGGTTTAGGCTTACTTTATGTTTGTAGGCTTCATTTGGTCTTTGAGTTGTAATCTTTTTTTTGAGTTTTGAGAATCCTGTAAATCTAAACAAGTATTACATTAATTTAAAATATTAGTACAGTAATTATTGTGAAATAGTAGCACTACAGTAAACAGCATACAAGAGTTAAATGGTAGATCTTCCATGATTTTATCTTGATAACAGCCTAGTACTCAACATTAAGAAGACCTGAAGAGCTTACTGTGAACATAGATATAGTGAACATCATTGAAGAACCAACAATGGAAATTATTAGCTACCTCAGATTTCTTAGGTTAAAGAACTCCCATGCTAAGAGATGCACATAACAGAGTACAACTACTTTGTTACATTACTTCAGTGCATTTTTCAGCTATTTGTACTTCAGTAAATGTATTTCACAGCTACTGTTACTTTTACCACAGATTTTTAGGTCAAATAACATACTTTTAACTTCATTACATTTTCTAGCAAGTCCTTGTTACTTGGCAGACATACCAAACTATAATACATTCAAAAAAGAGATCTATAAGTTGTGTTGTCAACTAAGGTTATACTTCAGTTAGACATAGCCAATGTAATGCCATACATTATTCAAAAATAAAATCACCAAAGCACACTTTTCCACTGCTCATTTGTTCCCATGCTTCCCACTTAGTTTTAAGACATGAAAAGTGAATGAGCCTTTTCTCCATATTCTTATGTGAACACTGTGTTTATACCTGTATTTGTAAAATGAAAAAGTGACTCATAATACTATGTGCTGGGGCTCACTTCCTTAGCTATTCCCTTCACTTGTTTTTTGCTCTGCACCTGACCTACCTGAGTGTTTTGCATTGCAATGTTTGCTATGCAGCAGTCACATGATGGAGTTGCTGGGAATGTTTCATTTGAAACTTCCAGTTCCTAGTACTCCCCTTGATTATGTACATTAGTTTAAAGTTTAGTTGCTATTATTACTTTTGGCTTTGTCTTTTTTTTTTGTTGTTTGTTGGATTTTTAATTTTGCTGTTTGGTTTGTGTGCTGAACTTTGTTTTGGACATTTTGCCTTGTATCCTAACATTTATAGATTATCCTTTTCTGGATTTGGACACTGTTTTAACATATTTTTGTTGTATATGAATTAATGTCTGTGTTAATGGATTTAGCCTTTGGATTATGGACTTTTTAAAAAAATCACCTTTATTTACATATTGTGATGCACCCGCCAGACAGCAGTAGGCTCATTGCCTCCATGACGAGTTTGCAGTCCTGCCATGCAACATGTCCTGCTTCAACGACGAGTGCGCACCCCGCTGCGCAACGTATCTGTGGGCCAAGGCCAGACTCACTGCCTAAATTACGTGTTTGCAGCCCCCGTCGGCCATACACCAATCTCCGATTCGCAGATACTTTAATTTAGACAATGACCTGGCCCACTTTCTCTTTGTCCCTTTTCCTCCATGACGACCCGATCCCAGTCGCGGATTCACAGCCACGGGACCAAACTGACCTAAAGGATTATCAGTGCCTGAACTGAAGGAGGGAGCCGAGGAAGAATGACTAATGAAGTCACTGCTTGTTTGCTGTGCCTGTACATCATGGAGTGGTAGCTCCCTCTTCAATAAATACGCTTGCTGTTCCTGTTTTAAGTTGATTAATAAAGTTGATCATTCTGAAGCCTGAGACTGAGCCTCATCTTTTGGGTGCAAGACAATGCCTCGCTTGACACAATATATTTACGTCACCTGTGTTTTACAGAGCAGTCTTTATTGCAATGTGCAGTGTAATTTAGTGCAATGCCCTTGCACTGTTATTTCTGGGAGTATTCTGACTTGTCACACACTAGGGCCTAGGTACACAAACTCTGCCACTGAAAAAACAATTGATATTGACAACAAAAGATACATTTTTCTTGCCAACTTCATTATAAACAGGCTTTTTGACTGTGTGTTCTCTCTGCATTAAAACAGCAAAAGATGATGCACTTATTAAATGGCATACATTTATGAATTCTGCTGCCAAGAATTAATGAGCAAGTTGATCACCTTATAGCTGAACTAGTAGAACTGTCAACATTGTTTGACCCTTTATTGGAATGTGTTTTCAAAGCATGAATTCACAACAGACCTCTGCTAAAGATGGCCTTCCTTTAGAAAAAAGTCAGGCTATTGTCTGAAACAGCACTAAAGAACTATGACATTCTTCTCCATACAACTCCTGTTTCTGCAGCAGTTGTCTGTTTAAAGGAACTATGAAACATTACTGTTGCAAAGTCACCTGTATTTGTTAGAGGGCAGCACAGTGGCTTAGCTCCCTCATGCCAGCTTTGTTAGCCTTTGTGACATTTGAACAAGCACATGCTTCCCTCTCGAACACCAACAGATCTATTATAAGTCCACAGTATCATGGTCAACTTAGGAAATGTCAGTATAAATAGTTCCCATCGCTAAGCAGCAAGGGCTGGCAACTAATGCTGCTGCTGAAGCTACTTCTTCTATCAAAAGAACTTGCATAAAGGCAGAAGCAGATTTTATTATGCTTTAGAAGCACAGCTTAAGCCTGACTAGTGTGTTCAGTGGACAGAGTTGAGATGGACAACTTGGAAAAAGATTACACTTACAAAGTGTATTGAAGTTAGTCACAAAGTAAGCCATGAGGTGATTCTGTGTGAACTAATCAAGCAGCATGCCTTGAATCACACTGAAACTTGAAATGAATCCATCTTCCTCTTTTATTTGTTCCCTCCTTGAATTTTTTATTTTTATGCAATGTCCTAAGTGCCTTCTGGAGAATGATTTGGTTTGCTGTAAGAATACAGTACTATACTTCTATTTCTATTTATCTATTGTCAAGCAATGAACACAAAAATCAAAGAGAGTGAAAAGGGAGGGGGTGCCAAATAAATAAATCAACATACTGTATATATTTCATCTGTAACAAAACAAAAAGATGTTTGAAAGTGGTGTTCTTCACATTTCCTGATCTAAGTCCGGTAATTCAGATAAACTGTATACTTGAGTTCCTATCACCCAATCAATCATTCATTCAAACTGTTTTTATACAGTAGAGTTCCTCTGATCTGCTCTTGGTGGACTATAGTGGTTGTGGGTTTTTGCTTCGATCCAAATTCTTAATTAAAAGCCAGGCTTCTGAGAAAATCATGCAAATGATTTGCTTCCCAGGGTATATTTGTAATACTTGGTCCTTTATTTTTTCTTTTTCATTTTTCTTTTACTCAAATATTTTATTGAAACAGATACATCATGATGAACATACAAAAAGGTGTATACAGTACAGGACCAAGTGTTATGGTGAACTGCTTGTTTCCTTTTCATGTGCATCTGGCTGTTAATTGGTTGCTAGTGTGAGCTACGCCCAGACACCACCAGCCAGAAGCCACGTCTTTATAAAAAGCACACGTTTGTTAATGTTCAAACACACTCCCGCACAGCACACTGTGCCCCCAGCACCAATCACCCCTACTCCAGGCTTCTCTCGCACTGTCCATGGGCCGCCTTTCCTCTCTCCATGGGAGCGCCTCGTCCTGCTCCCACTCTCGACTCTAGCTCCCTGATTGTAGGGAGGCGGCCCCCTTTATAATGACCCGGATGGGCTCCAGGTGCTCCATCTGACAACACTTCCTGGTGTGGTGGAAGTGTCAGCAGAGCACCCGGAAACAATCCGGGAGTCCCTGGAAGGATCATCCTCCATGTTCCCGGGTGAGGCGGAAGTAAATGTTTCCCAGGCTCTTTGAGACTAGGGGCGCCCCCTGGCGGTGGCCACGGGCCCCAATGAGCTTGAGCCTCCTTGCTCCTCTCCCGTGGTCCTCTCCAGATCCAGGGCGGTTGCCCCCTTGTGGCCCGGAAGACGAATACGCCACCTCCCGGTCCTTCCAGGCGTCCCAGCTGGGTCTGTCCCCCAGCCGCTTGTGACACTAGTTAAGAACACAAGAAGCCATTAAAAACTGAATACAGTCATTTAAAACTTAAATAAACAATTAAGGTTGTCAAATCTTAACAATCGGTAAACTTTTTTGAAGCACAAGATATTACTTGAGTAATAATTGCCATCTGATTAAGAAATTGGGCTGAAACAAAAATCTGCCAACACTCCAGGACCAAACCTGAGGATCCCCTGCTTTATAGTGCCTTTCATAGTGATCTGTATTACACACTCCTTTACAAAGTCATATACAGTATCGCTAAACACCCATTTTTATTTTCTACCACTGGGTTGTGCCACAGTTATTGACCCGGAGACAGTAATCCAATAGCACAAACCACTAAGTCACACTGCTGCCCAATCCAAAGCACAGTGAAAATAAAGTTGTCTTTCGAACAATTGAATATTAGGTGCCTATGATTTTGAGTTTAGAGAAAGTTGGTTTCAAATTACAATAAGAAAGCAGCAAATGTTTGGAAAAATGAAACCAAATAAGCAGCTATTAAATCAGAGGTCAAGAAACTGGATGCTATAAAGCTGAAAGTATTATTGATGGCATTAGTATAAAGTAGTCAGATGGCTAGAATCAGAAGCATTATGGATTTTTAAATGGTTTTTGAAAACAATTATTAAGGTCTTAAATATTATGGTGCTGCAAAAAGAAAGGTAATGTAATATATTGTGCTGACACATAGTCATGGCCTTTAGCAGGGACAACATTATGGAAAAAGCTATAGCAGCTCAAGGCATGGCAAAGTATTTCTGACTTAATGGCAAGACTGAGCTGAGAACATGGTACTTAAAATATAGATGAAATTCAAAGCAACACCATATCACACAGGAAGTGACCATAAGGAAGAAATCCAAGGCTAAATATATTAAGAAGAATTTGTATAACTGAAGTCCGATAAAGAGCAAGGACAAAAACACTCAGAGAGAGGAAATAATCATTTTATTTTAAGCCTCATTTGTATTTAAAGATGTTAAATACACATTATATCATAACATCCCACTACTGAGCTACAGGTATCAAGAACCCATGCTGGCACAAGGGAGGAGCAAAAACTAAATGGTGCACCAACCGCCTAAGGGCACATTCACTCACACAGGACAAAGTCACCAATCTACCCAACATGCATGTGAGAAGGATATCTGCACAGATGTGGAAAATGTGTGCCGACAGGGCAGAATCTGAACCCTGGCTTAAGAATGAATACATGATGCTGTAACTCTAACCACTGTTCCATTATACCACACTATTTCATTAATGACTTATGGTGACATTTCTTCCATTTAAGTCTTCTGCAATTTTCATATTGTTCTTCCAGACAATGTAAAATCTTTATACTATTTTAATTCAATTTAAGTGAACCTAACTTTTCTTTTGAGAAAAAATACTTAAAATATAAAAATTCAACACTTTATAAAAGGAACAGCAATGTATTGTGGAAAGAGCTGCCAATTTTCTTTCAGTCTGTTGCCAGCTTTTCAAATTCCCTATCTTCAAGCATAAATGAATGACAGCATTTCAGATTGAGTCAGCTTAACACCAGTGATGGATCTTCTACTTTTAAAGGTTGTGGTGATTAAATAACTATGATAAAATCGAGGAAAAGCATTTGACAGAGTGCATGTTTTGCATTTAGAATGTAACAAAACACTAACAAAAACTACATTCTGACAATCATTTTTCTACTTTGAAACAATATGGAGCTTTAAATGTCCATATATTTTGCTGCCTTATGCTAAGGTCTGTGGAATTAGTAAAGCCTCAATGTCAAAATCCCTTCACGCACTGAGGAGAATTTAATTTAAAGTTACTTAACTTTATTTTAAGCAATACATGCACTAACACATATTTTGAATTGATGTAATTTAAAAGGAAATCAATCTAAACTGTTTTACTGCTATAATTATATATACTGTGAAATGAATAGCCTTGGCACATGAAAAGGTTTGGGGCAGCCACCTGTATACTTGAATCCAGGCTGCAAAAGGCAAATATTATGGAAAGATGTGTACAGAGTTGAGTCCAGAACAGAACTGAATAAAAGCAGAATGTGGTCTGGTTTTTATGGCTGGTTGGCAGAAGTGATGTCAATGAGGCAGGAATTGGAAGTGATGCCTTCAGGGCAGGAATCGGGCAGAATTTGCCATGTTTGGCCTGTATGGATGGCAGAGACAGGTTTAGCGCACAGTGCCACCCCCTGGCCTGGTGTGGAATTACCTTCTATTGGTCCTTTTCGCTGCCTGCCATGCATATGTGTGTGACAAAAAAATATATACAGTAATCCCTCCTCCATCGCGGGGGTTGCGTTCCAGAACCCCCCGCGAAAGGTGAAAATCCGCGAAGTAGAAACCATATGTTTATATGGTTATTTTTATATTGTCAATGCTTGGGTCACAGATTTGCACAGAAACACAGGAAGTTGTAGAGAGACAGGAACTTTATTCAAACACTGCAAACAAACATTTGTCTCTTTTTCAAAAGTTTAAACTGTGCTCCATGACAAGACAGAGATGACAGTTCCATCTCACAATTAAAAGAACGCAAACATATCTTCCTCTTCAAAGGAGTGCGCGTCAGGATCAGAGAATGTCAGAAAGAGAGAGAAAAGCAAACAAATCAATAGGGCTGTTTGGCTTTTAAGTATGCGAAGCACCGTGGCACAAAGCTGTTGAAGGCGGCAGCTGACACCCCCTCCGTCAGGAGCAGAGAGAGAGAGAGAGAGAGAGAGAAAAACAAACAAGCAAAAATCAATACGTGCCCTTCGAGCTTTTAAGTATGCGAAGCACCATGC
Organism: Erpetoichthys calabaricus; assembly: GCF_900747795.2. NCBI lineage: Eukaryota > Metazoa > Chordata > Cladistia > Polypteriformes > Polypteridae > Erpetoichthys > Erpetoichthys calabaricus. The sequence goes on from NC_041406.2 coordinate 70,694,641, forward strand.
AGCATGTCACTTCACGAAGCAGTTGCACAGAAGGACGCAACGTGAAGATAATCTTTCAGCATTTTTAGACGAGCGTCCGTATCGTCTAGGTGTGCGAACAGCCCCCCTGCTCAATCCCCCTACGTCAGGATCAGAGAATGTCAGCGCAAGAGAGAGAGAAAGAAAAGTAAGTTGGGTAGCTTCTCAGCCATCTGCCAATAGCATCCCTTGTATGAAATCAACTGGGCAAACCAACTGAGGAAGCATGTACCAGAAATTAAAAAACCCATTGTCCGCAGAAATCCGCAAACCAGCAAAAAATCCGCGATATATATATTTAAATATGCTTACATATAAAATCCGCGATAGAGTGAAGCCGCGAAAGGCGAAGCGCGATATAGCGAGGGATTACTGTATATATATACACATTCATGACATTCGTAGTCTGAATCATAATCTGATTGTATGGGTGGTTACCTACCAGGTAACGCTTGTGGTTGGTCTGCAAGTCGGCAAACATCTGCCACCGTGCCCTCTTCAGCTGCGAGAAGCAGATCATATAATGTTGCATAGTTTACTGTCAATTAATGCAAAGACCATGCGACACGTGTTTTGCCCTAATTCTGGGCTCATCAGGCATACACACTCACTGCACCCCCTCTCGGGGATCGATCCACGCTACGTGCCCCGGAATACTTGGTGGCAGCCCCCTGGTTACATTGGAGCCACTATCCTGGAACACTGGAGCTCATCCCTGTTGGGCTCCGTGCCCACCACCAGGGGGAGCTGCAAGACTTCCTGAGCCCATGTGGGAGGTGGTGCAGCCACACCCGGAAGTGCAGTCTAATTTAGGTTAATTGCCACCTGAAGCACTTCCGGGTGGGCTATAAAGGAAGCCTGCAGCCACTACTCAGGGCTCCAGAGTTGGGAGGAGGAGGACAAAGCGGCCTCGGAGGATTGGAAGAAGACAAGTGTGTTGGTGTTTTCATTTTGGTGTGTTTTGGGACTGTGCTGTAGCTGAGGGACATGGGAAAGACGTGATCCCCCAGCGGAAGAGAAATAAAATCATTTTCATTTTCACCTGTGCCTCCGGTGTCAGTCTGTGTTGGATCGGCGCCAACCAAGCGCTTCTGCCCCAGCTGTTATATTTTGAAATAATCAGCCTCAACACAGGAATTTGGTTTGGGGCAGCCACCTGTATATTGTCCCTGGCTGCAAATGTGTAATTGAAAAGAATGATATGTGCACTCATCGAGTTCCAGACTGAACAGATATCATGTTCAAAACATGGTGGCTTTAAAGGCCATGACTGGAAGTGACATGGCAGAACTGGAAGTGACGTGTCTCTGTGTGCCGAAACCAGAAGCGACGTCTTAAAGGTTGAATTAGGCAGGTTTTCCTGTGTTTGGTCTGTAGAGACAACAAAAGAGTGTGGCCTGGCATGGAATTACCTTCACTTGGTCTGTACAGCTTAACCTCCTACTCGCACGTGTGTGACAATATATATATATATATATATATATATATATATATATATATACACAGTATATACTGTATACCTGTAGACCTGTAGGAATGTACCAGAACTCCAAACCCCAGACACAACAACACAGACATAAGTCCCAGGTACAAACCATTGCTTTACTGCACAAGTATCTTTCAATACAGGCTTCTCTGTGGAATACACTGTACAATAAATGCTTCTCTTCTCTTCTCTCTCTCTGTTTCTCTGTTTCCTTCCCTCCACTCCCCAGTGTTAGCTTTGTCCTTTTTCATTTGACTCTGACTCCCAGGGTGAAAAGGAGTAATTTCTTTTATACCGGATCCGAGAGTACTTTAGGTGCCATCAAATTGCATCCAGGAAGGACTTCCAGGTCATCTGGAACCTCCCTAGAATGACGAGACCTTCTTCTCACAGCTCCCTCTGGCAGCTTCCATGAAACCCAACAGGGCTGCCCATCGGAACTACAATTCCCATGCAGCCCTGTGGGTGTGTATACGGAAGGCCCACCTGACAAGTGCCCCTGTCATACTGGGGGAACATGTGGTATATATACACCATTATATTTTACAATGTTTACTAAATAATCAACAAAAACAACAACATTTATTTATATAGCACATTTTCATACAAAAAGTAGCTCAAAGTGCTTTACATAATGAAGAGAAGAAAAATAAAAGACAAAGTAAGAAATTAAAATAAGACAACATTAGTTACCATAGAAAGGAGTAAGGTCCGATGGCCAGGGTGGACAGAAAAAACAAAAAAAAAACTCCAGAAGGCTGGAGAAAAAAATAAAATCTGTAGGGGTTCCAGGCCACGAGACCGCCCAGTCCCCTCTGGGCATTCTACCTAACATAAATGAAATAGTCCTCTTTGTAGTTCGGGTTTTTCACGGAGTCACTTGATGCTGATGGTCATACAGACTTCTGGCTTTTAATCCATCCATCATTGTTGGAACATCATGGTGCTTTGGGTAGATGGTGGTGGCGCACGCCACCACCAACAGGACACCGGAAAAGGAAACAGAAGAGAGAGTAGGGGTTAGTACAGATTTTGAATGAATAGTTATTATAATGAATTGGACATACAGAGTATCAGGGTTTAATTACAGTGAAGTTATGAGAAGGCCATGTTAAAATAATGTGTTTTCAGTAGTTTTTTAAAGTGCTCCACTGTATTAGCCTGGCGAATTCCTACTGGCAGGCTATTTCAGATTTTAGGTGCATAACAGCAGAAGGCCGCCTCACCACTTCTTTTAAGTTTTGCTCTTGGAATTCTAAGGAGTCACTCAGTTGAGGATCTGAGGTTACGATTTGGAATATAAGGTGTCAGACATTCCGATATATAAGCCGGGGCCAGATTATTTAAAGCTTTATAAACCATAAGCAGAATTTTAAAGTCAATTCTGAATGACACAGGTAACCAGTGTAGTGACATCAAAACTGGAGAAATGTGTTCGGATTTTCTTTTCCTAGTTAGGATTCTAGCAGCTGCATTCTGCACTAATTGCAAACGATTGATGTCTTTTTTGGGTAGTCCTGAGAGGAGTGCGTTACAGTAATCTAGCCGACTAAAAACAAACGCATGAACTAATTTCTCTGCATCTTTCGATGATATAAGAGGTCTAACTTTTGCTATGTTTCTTAGGTGAAAAAATGCTGTCCTAGTGATCTGATTAATATGCGATTTAAAATTCAGATTACAATCAATGGTTACCCCTAAGCTTTTTACCTCCGATTTGACTTTTAATCCTAATGCATCCAGTTTATTTCTAATAGCCTCATTGTATCCATTATTGCCAATCACTAAGATTTCGTTTTTTTCTTTATTTAATTTGAGAAAGTTACTATTCATCCATTCTGAGTTACAGGTTAGACATTGTGTTAGCGAATCAAGAGATTTGGGGTCATCAGGTGCTATTGATAAATACAGCTGTGTGTCATCAGCATAGCTGTGGTAGCTCACGTTGTGCCCTGAGATAATTTGACCTAATGGAAGCATGTAGATTGAGAAGAGTAGCGGACCCAGGATAGAGCCTTGTGGAACACCATATAGAATATCATGTGTCTTTGAGTTATAATTAAAACAACTAACAAAGAATTTTCTCCCTGCCAGGTAGGATTCAAACCAATTTAAGACACTGCCAGAGAGGCCCACCCATTGACTAAGGCGATTCTTAAGAATATTATGATCAATGGTGTCAAATGCGGCACTCAGATCTAAGAGGATCAGAACAGATAAATGGCCTCTGTCTGCATTTACCCGCAAGTCATTTACTACTTTAACGAGTGCAGTTTCTGTGCTGTGATTTGTTCTAAAACCTGACTGAAATTTATCAAGAATAGCATGTTTATTGAGGTGCTCATTTAACTGTATAATGACTGCCTTCTCTAGAATTTTACTTAAGAAAGGCAGGTTAGAGATGGGTCTATAATTTTCAAGAGCAGAGGGATCGAGATTATTTTTCTTAAGTAGGGGTTTAACTACCGCAGTCTTAAGACAGTCTGGGAAGACCCCCGTATCTAATGACGAATTTACTATGTCAAGAACATTATCAATAAGCACGCCCGATAATGTTTCAGGATGAGCTGTTTTCACTATTTCATTATTGTTTGCTCTCGCGAATCCCATCCAAAGACAAACAGTCTAATGAATTGGATGTGCCCAAACAATGGCACTTGATCATTACACACTCCATGTCAGATAACAAATTTCATGAGACATGTTGATTAACACAAATCAGGTGCCCCTGCTTTACTTGACGTTCAGTCCTTATGGTTGACCAAAAAAAATCATCATGCTGGATCACACTGCTCAGTAGTCAACAATATTTCCAAGAAACAGAAAACTCAGCAAATTCCTGATATCTCTCTTTGAAGCCAGTCTTCTTCTCATCTAGTTTGTTATCCAATAACATGTCACTGAGAACAAAAATCCTGAGCTGTTTTTATTTTTTTCCCTCACTATGACAGTTCTCTTTGCCCCCATTTATTAGCTTTCTTTATCTAATTGTTCCAGCTATGTAATAAAGGATGTTTTCATGGGTGTCTGCTGGAAATTTTCCCCTGTGCTAAAATGTACTATGAGCCACAAATTTAAGGGCATTGATTGAGATCAATACTACTAATAGGAAAGAAAGTCGAATGTAAACAGTATATTTCTTTGATATTAAATAGCAATGTTAGAAATTAAATCTAATTAAAATTGATTCTAAAATGGATTTTTTTACAGTAAGCATGTCAGTTAGTTACATCATATACCAATAAACTGATAAAGTCCAAGACTTTGAGGACAAATAGAAGACTATAATGTGAGAGTTAAATCACTGCTGCATGAAGAGCAGCTGTAGTTGACACTCATGTTATCTGAATTTATTAATAGCTTTGTTGGTTAGTTCATTTTTATCTTGAAGAATCTTATTTTGGTCCATATAAACATGCATCTAACATTTGTATTCAGTCAATTTTCACACTTCAACCTTGCAAAATGATGCTTTCTCAGGTAATGTTACAGCATGACTTGCCGAATTCCATGCAAAAGCTCAGTGTACTTTATCAAGTCCACAGTCTCACATTTACATGTTAAAAAGTGGTAAAAAATGTTGAAGATCATAATTGGTCTATTTAAATTTGCCTGGATTAACTTTAGGAAAGTTCTTTCTCCTCAGGAGTCATTTATTTTATGGGCTAATAAAATGCCCACAGACATGGATATTGAGGAAGTGGCTGCATTGTTTGGTATTTAAGCCCATTCCACATATAAATTCTGAAACATTGCCAGATTAACTTTTCCAGCACTGCTGGCAGATTCCCCCATTCACACTTGCCGCCTTCTGCAGAACCAGATTAACGCTCCAAAGTGTCAACTCATTGTTTATGCACATCTCTTCCCGTTTATTATTTCTAAATGAAACTGCATGCGTAAAAGGAACTTTGTGGACTGAAATATCGACCTCCTCACAAATGTAACTAACTCACTAGGCTCTTACAGAATTTAAAGTTTGCTAACATTGGATTAATGCATGCTGGTTGCATGAGACAAATGACACACATTTTTTATAAACTGACATTTGTGTTTCTCTTAGTGCTATAGCTTAAGCAAATAGTTTGAAGAAAACTTGGAGCCCTTTAATTTAGAGTAATGCTTCATTGATCTGATCACATCACCTTGGTAAAATGTAGGCAAAATTATTGGATGTATAGAACTCAATGATACACCACTTTAGTGTTAAGATTTAGCCACTGGCAAATCTAGCTTGCTAACTTAACCTAACCCTTTATCTGAACTTGGTAAGCTGATGCTCTCTGATTTAGAGACCCTGAGTTTGCGGCCATCCACTTCATGTGAGGGTGTAAAACAGAGAGGATCAAAGGTCTCACTGACACCTCCACTATGTATCTGTTAACAGTGTGAGTACTACTTATTAGATTATTTACGGATTTGTTAGAGGTTAACAGTCAATAATATGCTCATGTCTGGAAACCATTTTCCGTTCTCTTGTGTTTCTGCTACATGTATAATTATGCTTTTTTATTTAAAAAATGTGCATAAGATAAACACAGCAATTTTTCTTAAACTGTACCTTCAAAAAATAATACTAACAAGGAAGTGTAATAATTTGAACTGATGCCTTCAAATTGCACATGCCATACTGTATTTTCACATATTCTGTGTTATACAGTATAATCTAAATGGGGTACAAATTTTGCTTCCTATTATTTCAATTTCTGTGTCTTATTTCTCCTTTTCTCATACACATCAAAGGTTCAATGAATTAATAATTGAATAGCGTTATTTGCAAAAAAAAACAACAACTGTGAATTTTATAGTTAAACAGTCAGTTGTGATATCAGCTTTTGAAACACAGTAATCTGGAAAAAATATGCTTTAACTACACTGACTATTGGGTGGCATGGTGGCACAATGTCTAGTGCCTCTGTTTCACAAATCCATAGTCCATTGCCTGATTCCTGTACTTGTACATTACCTGAGTTCATTTCTTCTCCCCAGGTTTGCACGCACATCGTTAAAAACATCATGTATGTTAGAGTAATTTGCAATTCCAACTCATGCTCTGTGTTTGTTATATGTGCGTTATTTGACCCTGCAACAATCTGCTGCCCTGTCCGATGCCTGGTCCCCTATACTGGTTCAAAAGGATTTGACAATGTAATGTTATGGACACTAAGAGCCAGCTTATTCTTCTCGAGTGGTGTCATGTAGTGAAATATTTAAGTTGGCTCTGTTAAAATGTAAGCAGTGAAACTGTGGAGCTTGGCTGTATATATGAAGGTTTGCCTGATGTGCACAGCTTCCAAAATTCCAGGAATATTAAGCTACTACCCGCTGATAAATCGGCCAAGTGTGAGGAAATGTGGGTGTGGATGTAAATCTTCACTTATGATGAAAAGAATGGGCATTCCTTTCATAATTCTGAAGAGGAAAGAAGTTAAGCATGTATTCGACTGTATAAAATTGGTTCCTGTACTTTATATATAGGGATGCTTCTTTAATCTGCGTCTGATAACAGCCAAACAGCACTTACTGTACAACTTATCTGTTTTAAAACATTAAATTAAATTAGTTTCTGGTTCCAGTAGCCTTACAAATATGGGAAAGAGGGTTTGAAATCAAAACTGAGTGGATTTTCAACATTTTTTCCACATGTGCTATGAAGAATAAGTGTGGGTCCATGCATGGATTAATATTTCAAGCAGTTGGGCTGCTTGGAAGCCCTTTCAGGAGTGACATTTGTGGAATAAACAATTTTATAATTGGATTAAGTGGATTTGTAGCACGACAGATTTGTGTCTTGTGCAGTTAAAATTATTTCTGTTGGAGTAATCAGCTGTTTTGAAAGCCTTTCCTTCAGATCAGTGGAGTCAAACTCAATGCCCATGGGCCAGATCCAAACCTTGGACATTTTTAAAGCAGCACTACTCAAAACATGTTACATACATCCTGTAATAACTGTTACATTTCTCAAAGACATACCTTTAATATGTATTTCATATATAGATTGTATCCATTGTGATGGAGTAAAAGGACTGCAAGAACCAGAAATAAATGTTTTGGTGCCAACCTGGTCATCCTCAATTAATCCATATAAGAAAAATAAAGAAAAATAGTCACTTAGGGCATAAGCATAACTGAAAAGTCCAAAACAAAAAGAATAGCCGTCAGGCTAGGTATTTCAATTTTTTTGGGTCACCAAACAGAAGTTCCGTCCCATGGTGCATTCTGTTCAAAATGGAACACCTCTTTCTGGTACACCTTATAGGTGGGTAACCGGAAGGACTGAGTCACTTGCCCTCACTGGGCATCTTCTCTGTACTGCGGAGGAAATTAAAGAGGAGAAGTTTAGCACCAGTGCCCCCTCTCGACCTGTGGTGGTAGTACATACCTCAGATGAGCCCGGAAAGTGATCCACAGATCTGCATGCATGACAACATATATAATTTACATCTGTCTCTGAAATGTGTCTCTATGGTCTGCTTGATTTATCTGCATAGCATAGTGCACCGTAGTTGTTAACTTATCATTAGAAAGGAAAAAGAATAACGGAAATGAGGGCAAAATGCCACACCACCATAGATGATTTTAGTGTTGTAGGATGATGCCAAAGATGTGACAGTCTCGTGAAAGAGGTAGTAGCTCGCTGCTACTCCTGCTGCTGCTTCTGTGCTCACTTTGTAAAATTGTTCTTTGGCTTGCCTGATTCCTGCCACCACCATAAATGATTTGTTTGCTTTTTTTGCATACTTCATTGTTGTGCCTGGGTAGAAAACCTATTTGCATTTCCATTCATTTTAAATGTGATTGCTATCTGCTTCTGACCAAATCTGAATGTGAATTTGAGTGATCTATCTCCAGCTCATTTATACCTGTTTTTAGGGGTGTTTCTATATAATATAAAAAGAATGTACTGCTATTGCCGTTTCTGTCTGCCTATACGAATAAAATGAATTGGCTCCCATTGGACCAATTTTGTGGAAATTTGACACACTTTTTCTTCAAGGAAATTTGTCAGGTCAGATGAAATTTAATTGCAATTTGTCAAATAAAGTGTGATGTACAATTTTTTGAAATTTCAAAATCTCCCACTGAAATGTATTAGAAAATTGGTGACATCATTTGTCTTAAAACAACTTTCTTTCTTAAAACAACTTCCTGTGCGGCTTCAATTATGGATTAGTTTACTGTTTCAAATTTACTTTGAGAGGGGTCACTTCGTATATTTTGTATATCTCCCTTTTTTATTCTTCAGGTAAATAACTGCTTCTGACAGCAAAACTTATTTAGTGTAGGCTAATGATAGAATAGATGCTCACTATTCCTGCTGCTTGAGGTACGTTAACCGTAAAAGTAAAAATAAAAAAAAAATGTAAAAAGTCACTTTAGAATAAACATAGAGTGAACAAACATGTCCTCAGCATTTACATTATGAAAAAACCTCACAGCTATAAAAAAAAAAATCAGATTTATAAAACTTGATGTACACACATCTCTATGCAATTTACATTAATAAACAACAGTCATCTTTAAAATGTGTGTATGTGAATGTGCCTCAAACTCAACCTTTTTGCCACACTGAAACAACCATACATGAAATATGCTAATCAGCCTCATACATATGCAATCACAGTGCTGTGGAATTTCATTGGCTGGTACAGTAGCCTCACTCCTGATGCATCTAGACACTACTACTTGCATTCAGGAGAATCTGAAAGTGCACCCCTGCCTACCATGTAATGTCATGTGCAGAATTATAGCACCTCTCCTCTGCATTCTGGGGTAGAGGAGTAAGGCTCTGGTGTCTGACACATGTAATGACATGATTGCTGTTACAATGTATAGTACAGTGCACATGAAACACTGAAGGTTCACCCAGTTACCTTATTAACAAGCCAGCAACCACATGAAGTTCCATCATGTCTGACAAAGCTGCTTTACCTTCAAAATAAATAAATCACTGGTTGACCCAGGCCACCGAGCCTTGGTGTGTGTACTTCTTGTGCGTACATATGAGAAAGCAGAAAAAACATTATTAACTGTAATGATTATAAGTATCAATCTATCCATCCATTATCCAACCTGCTATATCCTAACTGCAGGGTTGCGGGGGTCTGCTGGAGCCAATCCCAGCCAACACAGGGCGCAAGGCAGGAAGCAGACCCCGGCAGGGTGCTAGCCCACCGCAGATAATTATAAGTATTTAACTCACAAAATACCAATGACTGTATTTTGTATTAATCATGCTGCAGAGAACTATATGATTTTATACTTCTATATGATTTTATCTGCATTTAGGTAGGAAAGGAATTATGTTTATGCACAGAATATGAGACTGATTTAATTCTTCTATGTGAAAGTGCTAACCTCTTGATATTAACAGAACACCCTATGAATCAATGTGATCGTTTTCTTCACTCTTGCTTAAAATTATAAGACAAAAATTGTCATTTATGAATCAATAAATAAGGATTATTAATCTAATCAAACAAATATAATCTAATGAAAATATTAAAATTATAAGAATGTAATCTCTTTATAACTAATGCAATGAACTTAAAGAAAACTGCTTAAAATGGGTTTTTACTGAGACAGGCACATTCTTTAGATAATGTAGGCGCCTGGTACTGCTTTGTTTTTCTGTACTCCTGTATGTCATAAATTTAAGATGTCCCCTAATCTATGTATGACCTCAAAATTAACTGTTATGTTTTTTTTTCTGTTCTCTCTTTAGCTAATGAACAAGCTAGGTGATAAAAGGGTGAACAGATTTTTCTTTTGCCAGTCTTCCCACATTCTCCAACAGGGCAGTCTCACAGTGAGTAAAAAAAACTCACCAAGAATAAAGAATAAAAGAATAAAGAAATTGTTTTTTATTAAAAATTGGTTTTAGACTCCTGTTGTTAATTTCGACTTCAGCGCTCACACATATGTTTTATAAATCTGCCCCCTAATTTCCATCATGGTTGAAAGCAGCCAACAACTTTACCTTGAGACTTTAGTAGAATTGTTATGTTTAAGAAACTGAATTAGTCACAGACCCTCCACAACTAACAACAGGACATTAGTCAATGAAATTTTATATCACTTGTATTGGTCTCTGCAGTCATTGACAGCTATGAAGCCACTACAAGCCTTTTTAGAACTATGATTTAACCATGTGACATTGCAAATTACCGTTAAAAATCAGGTATCGTATATACTCACACATAAGTTCTCCCGAAGATAATTTGGGACTTGATTTTACCATATAATTTCTGGTATTTTATAATGTCCACCATATACTGTAAGTCAAATTCAGAAAACTCACGCTATTGGTCCAAGAGATTATGATGTGCTATCACCCACCTGAGAGAGTAACCACGGAGCACACTGCCTTTTTTTTCTATGTGGGTGCCGCAATGCGCTGTATCAGTACATGCTCCTAACCTCTCTCTCTCTCTCTCTATTGTGCCTACATGACTAAACGGTAATATACGAACTATTCCGAAGCAATGTTTGCACTGTTTTGTGTTTTTTGTATCTCACACCCTCATACACCTTTATCATAAGAGCATCCGCTATCTACGATGGAGTGTTCAATCAGAAGAAAATATGAAGCTGGTTTTAAATTAAGTGTTGTTGAAGTAGCGAAAGAAATTGGTAACTGCGTTGCTGCAACAAAATTCGACGCATCTGAGAAACTGATGTGAAATTGGAGGAGGCAAGAAGATGTAAAAAAAAAATTAAGTGTTGTATTTTTGAACGGTGTATAAGTTGGGCTCTGATTTTATGATTGATTTTTAGTGTTTCAACACCCGACTTATACGTGATTATATACAGTATTTAGTATGTTCTACTAAGATATTTAATTGTTTTCTATTATCACTATTATTTCTGAATATGTCTCACCATTGAAATAATTTCATAAACAAAAATCTAATAACCAACTCATTGATAAAGAAACTAAAACATGCTTCAACTTTCAAATCAGTTAACTAAGTCAATGAACACACCTGTTATGTATACATTTTTCTAACTTGTTTTAATATGGTAATGTGAAATCTGATGGTGATTATAATTTGCAGGTATAAATGGAAGCACTTTCCTTTAGCTATAAATTCTTGAATATTTCACTCGACTTTATCTGCTAACATATTTTTTCACTCAGTGCTGATTTTGGTCCTAGCCCACTGCAGTGTCCAAAAAAGAAAACCATATTAAATGGGAAGACAATTTCAAGAGAGATGCGAGAAAGAATGTACAATGGTGATAAGCAGAGAGGTACTTACTGTATGTGTCTTCTTTGTAAAGAAAATGTGCTAGTAGTTGCTTGATGATTTATTCCATCCAGTGCTGGGTATATAAAGTGTTATTTCTGCCCCTCAAAAAAAATGAGGTTGACACCCCTGCTTTAGACATACAGAGGGGAGTCACAAAGGCTTTTCAATGCAGTTCTCCTATTAAAATAAGGCAATGCTTTGTATTCATTATTTTAAAAAGGTACCTGTGTGTCAGGAAATGACAGTTATGGATTCTGATAAGTCATTAGCAATTCTACACTGAGTGCTGTACATACATGTAATAAAAAACAGTTATTGAATTGTGACAAGAATATCTATTTGACATATTTAAATTGTTTCTGATATTAAAACCTAGTACAAGGCAAAGACTTTGCTCAGCCAATGTCTGCATTTTTTTTACATTCATTCATTCTTTTTCTTGATCAGGTTTTTTCCTTACTGCTCTGTTAGCACTGTGTGCAAAGCAGGATCCAACTGTAAATGGAATGTCTATTTATCACATGCACACATTTCCATTCATACCAACCCACTATGCCAATTTATTGTCACAAAATGACCTAGTCAGAACATTTCTGACACATTCACGGAAATTGCTATACCCATATGAACATGGTGAGAACATTCACTATTCATGCAGAACCCTGGTCACTGTAGTTATGATGCAGCCACACTACCATCACAATCATTGTGGCTGGACGCCTACATATGAGAATGACCTGGGGACAGAGCGTGCTGGAGGCACTATCTGCCCCCGGATCGCTACATGGCAGCCCTCCAGGTTGCTACAGGACCACGGATTCCCAAATAGCTTCATGGGAGTTGGAATTCTGTGACTCAGCCCTGTTTGGTTCTCTGGGCACCACTTGGGGGTGCTGCAGGAACTATTGAGCTCCACCTCACCCGCACGGCTCCCATGTGCAGTATAAAAAGAGCCGCATTACTTCATTCCGGGAGCCTGAGTCAGGAGGATGGGGTACAAAGTTTGCTGGAGGAAGGCAGAAGGAAGAGTCAAAAAAAGGAAGACCATGTGCTGTGTGCTTTATTTGTGTTTCTCTGCACTGTGCTGTGGTAAAGAATTTTGGAAAGCGTTTACAATAATAAAATCCTGTGTTGTGTTGAACTTGTGCCCTGTGTCTGTCTGTGTTGGGTTTGGGGAGCTGGAGCAATCCCTTGAGGCTACACCATGAAAAAAATAATACATTCGAAGCATTCAATAAATAATGGAAACTGAACAAAGGAATAATTGCAAAGGCAAATACAGCACTTCTCAGTATTTTGGGCTGAATTTTTATTTCAGTTTTGATGTTATTTGAACCTACTCAGCTGTGTTCTCATTTCATGTTTTGGATACTTAGTATTTTGGTCTTGTAGCAGGTTCATAGTTTAATATTTCCCATGGTGTCAATAACAAATCATAATATTATTGCCATACCACAACTATTACAGAAATAGAGCTGGCACTCAAAGCATGCTTTTCAGAACAGGAAGCATATCTGAAAGAAATGTAATCATTGTTTAAAAAGGCGATGAAAAAGAACAAGATGAATGTTATGGTTTTACAGGACAAAAAGGTCATGCAATTACATCTTAATAACTCAGAAGCAGAAAAATAAAAAAAGCAAGGTGTACGAAACAGAAACAGATTCAGGCTTAATAAATAAGGGAACAGGCATAAGTTTTACCACATTTTGATTAACAAAATTGTTTGCACTTTTATAATTAAACTCTTCTGCCGACTAATTAATAGCAGGGCTTAAAAATGAATTTTTCATAAAGTATCAAAATAAGTAGCAGTAATACAGTGCAGGACTTGCAGATATTTATAAAATATAAAATGGTAAATGACTTATTCATTTCCACAGTGAGTCCACAGTGAGTCAGGGCTAAGGACAGAACTAGCATCACTGTGGGACAGAGGCCCCTTCCTTACTTCTGTACTCTAGCTAGCAGATCATAATGTAGTACATGGGAACTGAAAAGTACATACTCAACAAAAAATAAACTCCACAGCCACTTTTGGTCAACTTAAACAAGATGGAAGAATGCTCATTTTGTGCACTACATTAGCTGTCTCACAATCCATTTGTCAAATTCCATATTGTCCATGACCTAAACATGATCTCGTGATGAACTACCTCCCCATCCCGTTCTGGTTCCTGTCTTGACCCCAGTACTGTTAAGGCTAAAAACCCAGATTTGATTATGTGGGTTATGAAAAAGGAATAGTATTGACTGAAATGAAGTATTCTTTTGGGGGTCACTTCATACACTTCTGCCTGATGGCATGGAATTCCCATTTTCCACTAAACAGAACCACAATGAATCATATTTGCTGTCACCTTCCATCTCCTTCTCTCACTTCAGAATTAATTAAATTAACTAAACTCTCTCCCTTGTGCCAGTCCTCCCTTGTCATCTCACAACTCAAGACTAATGGGTGCATTAGCAACAAGTGAACTTTAACACAGCTTTTGTTTTTCTTTTGAAGAAATACCCTGAATAGCTCTCTATGACCATCAGAGTCATCAGATCTGAACATTGTTGGATATGATGTTGTTTCTGTGCCTTTTGTTGGTTGTTAAAGGCCAAGACTCAGTGTCTCTAAGCTATGCAGCAGAGTGCTGCTGATCCTAGGTGATTTCTCTCTGATTGAACCTGTCAGCCTAGAAAAATTATACTGGATTCTTACCAATAACTTTCATCTTGAGGAGTCTCTACCAATGGCCCACTCTCTCAAACCTCAAAAGATTTGCTTCAGGGCACCATTTACCATGAACAGGCCTATTATCCTAGGCATTTTGCATATATATCCGTGTGAAGACTGATTCTAAATCTGACAATATGGATTTCAGCCACATTCCAGAGATGGAAAGTAAGAAATTACATTTACTTTTCTCACTTTAATTTAGTAGATTTTGTAGAAAATTGTACTTTTAACACTAGAATTACCAAAGCCTATGAAAAAACTCGTAAACCCAGACCACCTTAAATCCATTCACTTTTGTCTTTTGTATTTTAAATGTGTCGATAAGCCCAAGCAGCCTGCTATCCTATCCCCTTCCACTGCCACAGAAACTGCAAAAACCTCTCCCAGCTAAAGCCTTGTTTATCAGGGAGTGAGGTACTTAGAGCTATATAGGCTAAAAAATATATAGTTATTTGAAACACATGCATTTAATGCGTGTTCCGTGTTTACAAAGATATATGTAAGTGTAGGATGACAGGAAATACAAGAAATGTTGAACACATACCTAAAAGACAAACTTTTTTCATGTTTTAGTACTAACAACAAAATTTTGACATGAAGTGTATAATGTGTGAAGACCACGTATCAAATAAGCACTTTCACAAAAGGTTCAAATATAAAAGAACAAATGCGCTTTTATTCAAGACTATAAGTGAAGAAAAAGAAATGGGGTTAGTGTACTTCGTTGTCACAACTTATTTGGATAGTACAGCAGTAAGAACTGCTGATTCCTATTCAAAAGGTCGTGGGTGTGAGCCTTCCCGTGTCACAAAATAAACATTTTGAGTAGTGAGCTGCTCTTATTGTTACTATTATACAATAAAAACATACATTTGATTTGAGTCTGTAATGATCTAAATGTATGGTACTTGTAAAGGTTAGCGTTTTTTATTAAGTTTTATTCTCTCAGTCACTTTTACGCTTGTTCTGAACTGACTCTGCTGTTTTCAAATAAAGACGTGCTATAGCAGAGGTGAACTCAGATGAGAATGAGGGTTCTGCATCGGTGAAAGAGAACAGAAGCCATCCCCGCAAGAAACGTCCACTCACATATAAGAACAACGCAGCTGCACCAGGCGTAAAGGTGAAAGATGGCACAATTTCGATGCAGGAAGAGGTCCAGCGTCATCCTGCCAGTCAGTATGCCCTACACCTGTTCTTCAATGAAACAGCACGGCTTACAGACCTTGCCAAGGTATTGGGCAAAGTCCTGTTTGTGATTATGTTTTGTGATGGTCTTTACATAAGAAACATTTATATGCTACTTATATAAAAGCAAGATCAAATGTTATTTTCCTGGATTTATTTATGTATCTTCCTACAGCGTAAAGTCACAAGTAGACTTCAGAGCTTTCTATGTTTGATCGACAAGGGCATGCTCACAAATTACATGTGTAAATGCCACAAACAGTGCCTGCTGACACTTCAGTACGCAAGCAATGGTATGAGAATGCAGTCAGACTTCTTTTTTGGGCACATACACAGTCCAGATCTAAACACTAGCGTGGAGAGTCACTCGCGTACTGAACAGTCTATAGTTGCAGGTGGAAACTGCCGTCGCACTTTTGCCATCACTGTACTTTGTATATAAAAGTCAGATTTAATGTTACTTACCTTGATTTATTTACTTATCTTCCTACAGCGTAAAGTCACAAGTAGACTGCAGAGCTTCTTGTGCTTGATTGACACAGGCACGCTGACACAGTACATATGTACTGAAGTGACTTTAGCTGCAGGTGGAGTGAGTTAGTTGCACTGAAAAATACTACAGTAAATTTCTGATAACCATTTTGTGTTATGAACGAAGCTTTCCCAAGTTGCCCAAAATGATAAGCTAGTACAACAGGTGGCATCATTTTTAAAAGATGTTTCCTACATTGCATAATGTGAATTACATTTAGCACATACAACATTTCTTAAACATGTGTAGTGTACATTAGCAGTAATTTTCTGTTGAAGAAAAAGTGTTCTGGAAAAATTTTTGTTTTCAAAAGCTCGATGCCAAGAATGATAATGATGAGTCCATAGTGCCTGCCTTTCACTGTGCATGCAACACCCAGGAATTGGTCCCATGAAGGCCTTAGCAAAAAAAAAAAAACTTGTTTACTGTTATACTGATGACACATCCATGCTGTATTTATCTAAGCACACATTTCAACTGAACAACAATTTACAAAATAGAAGTACAGTGGTGCCTCGGTTTACGAACATAATTAGTTCCGGAAACATGCTTGTAATTCAAAGCACTCATATATCAAAGTGAATTTGCCCATAAGAAATAAAGGAAACTCAGATTGTTCATTTTACAATCCAAAATATTCATATAAAAATGATTAATACAAAATATAAAGTAAAAATATGTAAAACAAATTAACCTGCACTTTACCTTTGAAAAGAATCATGGCTGTTGTGAGGGAGACGAGAGAGAGGAGAGGTATTGTGTAGGACGACTTTCACTCTAACTAACAGAATCACTGCTATCTGTTGGCTCACTGGAATCTTTTTCTTTTTTAGCGACTTTAACAAGGAACCTATCCAATGACAGTTGTTTTTGCCTGTGGAGTCACTACTCTTGGACACAAAATTTTAAAAAATGCTTTACGCACTGTAAGGATTCTAAACTCTTTTGGGTCCCCCCCCCCCACCCCAACTGGGACGAAACATGGAAGAGTGTCCCGAAGCAACTGCAGACTCCCAGCGTTGTAGCAGTTTGCTGTAAAAGTGAATCCAAAAAGATTGCAGTTTCTCTATTAGAGCCTGCCGTCAATGGATGATGCAAGGAACATTATAAATGCAAGGGAACAGTATTACTTGGCCACTAACCTGGTCATAACCCTGCCGGATTGCTGTGTCTATGTATAGGAGAGTGGTAGATCCTGGTACAATATATAACCGTGCTGTTTCTGTTTCAAGCTGAATAAAGCTGGTTTTGCTAAAGCACTGAGACTCAGTCTCGTGTTTTGGGGTGAATGACAGGGACTCACATGTTACAGCACATACAAGTGGTCACAATTTTTAAATGAATAATCACAGCGCCCGCGGCTTAGCAAGGGGGCGTGGTGGCTGTAGCGTCTCAGGGTGATCTGTGGTGTGGGCGTTTCTCACCTAAGTGCACAGGTGAGAGACTGCCCACATCCGTGATTGTTCCTGGGGCTAATGTGCTGCAGCTGCCATGTCCTCTCTGCATATATAGAGAAGCCCGAGATGGTTAGAAGAAGAGTAAAAGTAAAAAAAAGAAAGAGAGAACTGGAGGTAGAGAGAAGACAGAAAACAGGTGGAGAGAGCCGGTGTGAAGAAGGAGAACGAGCGAGTTGGAGAAAACAGGCAGCTGGGAGGAGAGCCCGCGAGGGGAGTGTTTGGCTGACACTCAGTGGGGCTGAGAAAGTAGTCACTCCAGCTGAGCAATTTAGGAGCTGGAGTGACCAGTGGAGAAGTCGACTGACCGTAGAAGGCAGCGGGAGTCGATGAGGCTTTGGACTGGTTTAGCCTCAGTGTGAGCGCCTTGGCCGCTGGGGAATGGACCAAAGTCTCGGTCCTGTTGGGAGCCCGACGAAGCCAAGGATTGGAGGGCTACCAGACCTGATTGAAGGGCAGCTGTTCCTGCAAGTAGGCGACTCTCCTGTAGAGCAGCCCAGATGGGTGTACCAGGGCCGCCATGGTAACAGAAGACACCGGGCTTTTTGGTTTTAACATATTGCTTCCTGTGACATTTTACCTCGTGGTTTTTAGAAGAGTTTTTCTATAGTATTTTAACATCCATGTTTCATTTTATGGATTATTTATTTATTGAACATTGTTGCACTTTGTTTTCGTTGATTGTCTTTTAATAAAAGCACTTCGCATTTTGTTACACCATCCCCTTGCTCATTGTTATTGCCTCACTGTCAAGCTTATCGGTGACATTACCGACGGTGTTGGGTTCAAGGGCTCCCTAACAGCCGATGGGAGCACGGAGCTGAACCCGCATCGTCACATAAACATTATATGCACGTACGGATGTTGACTATATGAGTGAGGCACGCTGACTGATACCGAGCATGGGAGGCGATTACTCACAATACCGCGGCGAAAGAGAGAGAGAAGAACCATCGGCTCAGTTGTGATCACGTGATACTGGGCCGACAAAGCATATACAGAATACTCATATTGCAAGACCTTGCTCGTTTATCAAGTTAAAATTTATTAAAAAATTTTGCTTGTTTTGCAAAATGTTCGCAAACTAAGTTACTCGCAATCCAAGATTTTACTGTAGTTAACTTACTTAACTCCTGCAGCACCTGCCTACATGTCTGTTCTTCCCCTTTTCAACACTCATGCATTTAAGGATGTGCAGTTCAACCATAAACATTATTCTGTAGCTTATTAATGAATGTTCTGCTTTGCTGTTTAGAGATAACATATTAAACATGGTTTAATAAAAACTTGCTTCTTCACTCTGGTTCTGTAAAGATTGTACTTTCCTAATGTTAATATGATTCAAGAGCCTTTTGTCTGCTAATACACTTGATTTGCAAAACTGTTTTTGTTTACTGGCGTCTTTGCTGTCTCAAACTATAGCCTACTATAATGAGAACTACATCTTGCATCACCAGCTGAAGATGACTTTGATTACTTGTTTATCATGCATTTGCTGTTATGATTTATTTTTTATGTATTTTAGTTTATGAAATATACAGCTTACTTCTGTTATGTGCACTGTTAGTGTAATACACTGAGTGTGGTCAATAACTTTTTTTAATAACAAACCAAATAATATAGCAGCTTGATTTCAAATTGTAATTTTTATAGTGCACATATAATATGAATTGTTTTCATAACTTTAAATCTCATTCCAGAGAGAGGGAATATGAGAAACTTTGCAGTTGATTAAAGACATAGTTTACTGGAAGTAGACTGTAATAAACACAATTTGAAACCACTGCAACTGTTGAGATGTTTATTTAGATTTTGGTTTAAAAATCAAAATGTTTTCATATGTTGAAATCCAGATGACACCAGATCTACCATTTAAGCAGTCGATTTTTGACATTTATTAGAGTAATCGACAGTTGCAGCTTTGCATGTAGGGTTTTTTTTTAACAAGTTCATCTATTACAGAATAAAACAAGATCCAAATAAAGAACATAGCAGCTTTATTAAATTTATATATTAATCATCATTTTAAACTTCCAGCAGTAAAAACATGATGTCTGCTTCCATGTCTTTAAATCTCATTGCAAGTGGAGGGGAGTACAATGTGCTTTGCAATATGGTTAAATTTGAGATAATCTTTGTAAACACATAAAATGTACACCAAAACAAAGACTTATAACTTAAGTAAAGTAAACTTTATGGGGATGAAGAAGAATCTACAAAACATTCAATGGGAAAAAAAAACTCAGGAACTATAAATGACAGTTGGCATCACTTCAGAGATCACTCACTGTACAATAAAATTTAAAAAAAGTTTACAAATACAAAATTCAACTAGAACGTACCTACCATGCAATATATACACACTGCACACATACATATAATATTTTCTATTTTTAGAAATAGAAAGATCCACAACCACTGATTTAACCCAAAGCTCCTCGCAACATTTCTTTTCTCATAAGTAGTCATGCGGTGTACTTTATGCACCAGTGTTAAAATGGCTATTTATATGTAAAAATATTGCAATAATTTTAAATTGTACATGTTTTTAATGTATTTAATAATATATTACTGAATAGCATGACAGTCTAGGACTATCTGAAAATAAACCCGATCCACTCCTCCAGTGCTCATTGGTCACTGGTCACACTTTCATCTGCTGCAGGATTTGCACGTGTATCACATGTCACTTCAGTTGTTGAATGTTCTTTGCAGACAAACTTATTGCATGAAGAACATCTCATCGTTGTCATACATACGCAAGTACCTGCACGGTGAACCAAAGGCATCATATGGAACTTGTGACTGTGCATTCACTCATAAAGCCAGCTGGGGACACACTGGAGGGAAACCATTGCGACACTGTTGTTGTAGCGAATCAAGCTGAGTATAGATGGCGGATGCTGAGGGTAGGTTCAAGTAAAAGTAAGTTAGACAAAAATAACTGAAATTGGTGTACAAAATACACCGGAGCGAGTAGTTAAGGGTTCGATCAGGTAAATTCAGGTTTGCAAATGATCCAGGCAAACAGAAGACCTGCCTTACCAACCAAGGACAGAAGATATAAGCGGCAGTTAATATTAGATTTATATATATTTAAAGTATTTATGAATTTTTACTGTGGTGCACTGGCAAAGAAATATTGAAGACAAGGAGGAAAACTGAAATTGAGTGCTGTTTAAGAAATGAGAAAAATAAATGAAAAAAAAACAACTTTTTTCCAGAAACACAAATGCCTGAACCTGTGCTGTGAATGCCTACCAGCAGATGTCATTTTGTGCAGTCAATCCCATCAAAGTTTTGGAGACTATCAGTTATTAAAGTACATTAAATGTTAACACTAATCTTAAATGCTAAGAGACAACCATAACTGACACATTAAAAAACAATCCAGAAGAATTTTTTTGGTGAAAGAAATTAGAAAAATATATCCACTAGGTTAAAAATCTTAGACAGAAACAACAGTAAATACCAAGAGTTCATACAACAAAAAATGGGTTGTCAAAGCATACTGACAACAATGCTTGGCAGGGGAACAAGGCAAAAAAAGAGAAAAAAACATAGCGTAAAGAAGATAGTCCTCTCCAAACAAACAAAAAATCTCATATATTCAAAATTTAATGGAGTCCCTACTCAATACAGGGCTTCTGACATCTATTACTAGAAAAATACACAAAATAAAAAATTATTTCTTATTGTCCTTCTTTGTTTTTGATTACATTTTTTGGGCTGCTCAGCGGATAATGGTGCGGCCTCACAGCTCTAGAGTTCTGGTTTTGAAAGCATTTTTTTATCAGTGAAAAATGTCTTGATTTTTGAAAAGCTACTCATTGCTGACAGCTTTTTGTATTTTAATCTTTACACATAATATCATAATCTAGGTTATTTGAATATGAATGCTTTTATGTACCATTTCTCAAAAGCATGGTCTGCTTGGAAATTTGCCGAACTGGAGAAACACCTGCATGTGAATTATACATGTACTAAAATAGTTACATAAACTCATGTATGGCACTGAAGCTGCAGTGATACTCGGAATGCAAGCAAGTGCATTAAAACATAGTGCATGTGAAATGCAATTGATGACAACATTTATATGAAATAACAGTATTAAGAGAGACACGTAAAATTTAAGAGAATGGCAGCAAATTGTCATGTACAGATAACTTTAGTACAAATCCGAAATAAAATGAGAACTCTGATCAGTGGAAAGACTTTTTCATCACAGTGGTTTTCTGCACATTTTAAAAAGTTTAATGTTGCAGTGCCGTATATACGAGGGACGTTCAAAAAGTTTCCACACTTTTATATTTTCGTTGGAAACAGTGAAGGCAGGAGGAGTAGCAATTGGGCATTAAAAAGCTGGCATGACACTGGGAAAATTGCATCACATATGAAGGTGACTATGTAGAAAAGTGAAGTAATTGTTTTTTGAAATCCTTAATAAATAGAGTTAAAAAAAAGTGCAGAAACTTTTTGAACATCCCTCGTGTATACATACATATATATATATATATATATATATATATATATATATATATATATATATATACATATATATATACATACTGTATATATATTATATATACAGTCATATGAAAAAGTTTCTGTGGTGGGCTGGTACCCTGCCCGGGGTTTGTTTCCTGTCTTGCACCCTGTGTTGGCTGGGATTGGCTCCAGCACACCCCTGTGACCCTGTAGTTAGAATATATAGCAGGTTGGATAATGGGTGGATGGATGAAAAAGTTTGGGAACCCCTCTCACCCTGCGTAATAATTTACTCTACTTTCAACAAAAAAGATAACAGTGGCATGTCTTTCATTTCCTACGAACATCTGAGTACTGGGGTGTTTTCCGAAGAAAGATTTTTAGTGAAGCAGTATTAAGTTGTTTGAAATTAAATCAAATGTGAAAAAATGGCTGTGCATAAATTTGGGTACCCTTGTCATTTTGCTGATTTGAATGCATGTAACTGCTCAATACTGATTACTTGCAACACCAAATTGGTTGGATTAGCTTGTTAAGCCTTGAACTTCATCGGTGTGTTAAATCATGAGAAAATGTATTTAAGGTGGTCAGTTGCAAGTTGTGCTTCCCTTTGACTCTCCTCTGAAGAGTGACAGCATGGGATCCTCAAAGGAACTCTCAAAAGATCTGAAAACAAAGATTGTTCAGTATCATGGTTTAGGGGAAGGCTACAAAAAGTTATCTCAGAGGTTTAAACTGTCAGTTTCAACTGTAAGGAATGTAATCAGGAAATGGAAGGCCACAGGCACAGTTGCTGTTAAATCCAGGTCTGGCAGGGCAAGAAAAATACAGGAGCAACATATGCGCAGGATTGTGAGAATGGTTACAGACAACCCACAGATCACCTCCAAAGACCTGCAAGAGCATGTTGCTGCAGATGGTGTATCTGTACATTGTTCTACAATTCAGCACAATTTGCACAAAGAACATCTGTATGGCAGGGTGATGAGAAAGAAGGCCTTTCTGCACTCACGCCACAAACAGAGTCACTTGTTGTATGTAAATACTCATTTAGACAAGCCAGATTCATGTGGGAATAAAGTGCTTTGGACTGATGAGACAACAATTGAGTTATTTGGTCATAACAAAAAGCGCTTTGCATGGCGGAAGAAGAACACCGCATTCCAAGAAAAACACCTGCTACCTACTGTCAAATTTGGTGGAGGTTCCATCATGCTGTGGGGCTGTGTGGCTAGTTTAGGGACTGGGGCCCTTGTTAACGTCCAGGGCCAGATGAATTCAACCCAATATCAACAAATTCTTCAGGATAATGTTCAAACATCAGTCACAAAGCTGAAGTTACACAAGGGTTGGATATTCCAACAAAACAATGACCCAAAACACAGGTCGAAATCTACAAAGGCATTCATGCAGAGGGAGAAGTACAATGTTCTGGAATGGCTGTCACAGTCCCCTGACTTGAATATCATCGAAAATCTATGGAATGATTTGAAGCCGGCTGTCCATGCTCGGCAGCCATCAAATTTAACTGAACTAGAGAGATTTTGTATGCAAAAATGGTCAAAAATACCTCCATCCAGAATCCAGACACACATCAAAGGCTATAGGAGGCGTCTAGGGGCTGTTATATTTGCAAAAGGAGGCTTAATTAAGTATTGATGTAATATCTCTGTTGGGGTGCCCAAATTTATGCACCTGTCTAATTTTGTTATGATGCATATTTTCTGTTAATCCAATTAACTTAATGGCATTACTGAAATTCTACTGTTTCCATAAGGCATGTGATATATTTAAAGAAAGTTGCTACTTTGAAAGCTCAGCCAATGATAAACAAAAATCGAAAGAATTAAGAGGGGTTCCCAAACTTTTTCATATGACTGTATGTATATATATATATATATATATATATATATATATATATATATATATATATATAGTGACACGTGAGTCACTGTCTTGCACCCAAGAGAAGACACTAAGTCCAAGGACTTCAAGAAAAAAAACTTTATTCCAATCCAAACAGGAACAGACACAGCAAACGAACAGTGATGGATCCAGGTCAGTTAGACTGTTCCCCTCATCAACCAACGTGGTGAGACTACAAACTTGAAATTGCCTCAGTGACCCCGCAAACCTACAGTTGCCTCAATGACGAACAAGCAATCCTTGACAGTCACGTCAACTGCATTTTGGCATGCAGCACAGTTCAGGAGGTTCTCAGAAATCTCAGTATATATATATATATATAGAGAGAGAGATGCAACGTAAACATATTCACAAATATCAAGGATTAAATAAAGTGAGTCCGTGACTATAATAATCACTTAATAAAAGGTAACTCTTGTTTGGCCTCATTACTTAACACAGGAGAGGGTCCATTGCTTGAAGGAAACATGACAATTGTTCAGAGTGTGAGCAGCCTAAAAACACCATTTTTAAATGAGGTCCCATTGCAAATCCAACTACCATATATACTCACAGATAAGTCGGGACTTGATATTACCGTATAATTTCTGGTATTTTATAATGTCGGTCGTATAAGTCAAATCCGGAAAACTCACACTATTGGTACAAGGAATTATGATATGCTAACACCCACCTGAGAGAGTAACCACAGAGCACACTGCCTTTATTTCTATGTGGGTGCGGCAATGCGCTGTATCAGCGCATGCTCCTAACCTCTCTCTCTATATTGTGCCTATGTGACAACAAGGTAATACGCAAACTATTCCAAAGCAACGTTTGCGCTGATTTTTGTTTTTTGCATCTCACACCCTCATACACCCTTATCATAAGAGCATCCCTTATCTATGATGAGTGTTCAATCAAAAGAAAATACAAAGCTGGTTTTAAATTAAAAGTCATTGAAGTAGTGAAAGAAATTGGTAACTGCGCTGCTGCAACAAAATTCGATGCATCTGAGAAACTGATGCAAGATTGAAGGAGGCAAGAAGATGTAAAAAAAAAAAATAAGTGTCACATTTTTGAACAGGCATATAAGTCAGGGTCTGATTTTATGATTAAATTTTCGGGTTTCAAGACCCGACTTATACATAAGCATATATGGTAAGCACTGAACAGCTGCTACAACAGGGTGAAAACAATTCATACAATATGGAAAGCAAACAATATTTGCTTCCCAGAATGTCACATACAGTACTTGTTCTATTCAATTACTGATTTAGGTCACAGTTGTCTTGGGTAAAGTGCTGACATCACATCTGGGAGATAACAGCCATGTGTGGCCAATATGATGTGATTTTGGAAATCTAAAATATTGCACTTGTTATGAGAGGCTGTAGCATTAATTAAAGAATCTGCTGTGTTTGGATATGGTACTTTCTTTGTATTGGAAGACTTTCTTTTTTTTGCATTTCATGTTTCTCTAAAAAGATTGAATCTGTGTCATATGAGGTGGGAAAATCACTATTGAGCATTAGTGATAAAAGAATTTTCAGAAAAATTCCTGTTTACAGTATGCAAAGAATACTATATCACCAAACAAATCAATATACAATGTCAGAGAAATGAACAATGAAAAACTTTTTGGAGCATGTCAAGAATGAATGTGAAAAGAATAATCAATCACAGATGATTGTGAACAATGGAGGATGTTTGTGGCAATTTATAGCAAATTTGAATGTAAGACTGTTTGAGAGATGTTTATAATTTGAGTAAAATCAATCTTTAGCAATACGTTCCAAGCTTAGATTTGCAGTCTTATTGTTGCGCTGATTGTTTAATTTTATTTTAATACATCTGTGTGTCTCCAATGCTATGCCAATTTGAGTTTTATTGTTATTATTGGATTATTATTTATGTCATAGGGTACAATTTGTATGCTGACTCCACTAGTGGTACTGTTTGGATACTAAAATTTTGGCTTCAGTATTGATACCATCTTTCAAACCTCAGTACTGGTACCAAAACAGTTCCAAAACAAGTAAGGCATAACTCTCCCAAACTCACAGCTTTGTAACCTTGTGTGTCATAACTTATATATGTTTTCACGTATGATATCAATGTTTATTTAGAATCCACAGGAGTTGAAAGTAATAAGGAGAGCTACATGGTAATTTTTTGAAAAATCTACAAAGCAGTAAGTCCTGAAATTAAGGAAAAAGAAAACAAGAAAATTCTCTGCATATCTTTTTGAATTAGTTATTGCTAGTGAGGCTTGGTTTCGACTGAAGCTACAGTCTTAGAGAGGGCCTTACTATGACAGGAAGCCAAACCAGAACAATCAATTAACTGAGGTTTAACACTAGAATTACCAAACCCTTCGAAAAAACTCATAAATCCGGCCCACCTTAAATCCCTTCGCACCACTCCGTCAGCGTCTTTTGTCTTGTAAATGTGTCAATCAACACAAGCAGCCTGCTAAACCAAACCCACCCCACACCCAGCAATGCAGAAAGGGCCCAGCTCAAGCCTTGATTATCTTGAAGTGAAGTGCTGGAGTTTTAGAGGGAAAATAATAGATTGTTATTTGTAACAAATGCATTTCATGTACGTTTTGTGTCTACAACAATCTATGTAAACACATTGTTAAAACAGAAACATTTTTTATGTTTTAGTAATAAATGACAAAATGTAGACATGAACAGTATAATGTGTGCAGGCTGAAGTCCAAATATCAAATAAACACTTTCACAAAAACTGCAAGCATAATGCGCCAGCTTCTGTGGTGCAGCGATAAGAACTGCTGACTTGTAATCAATAGGCTACAAGTTTGATCCTAGGTGTCTTGCAAATTTGCCATTTTGAGTAGTGAGCTGCTCTTATTGTTAATATTATACAATAAAAACCTACATTTGATTTGCATCTGTAACAGCCGGTGTAAATTTATAGCACTTGTAAAAGTTAGCGTTTTTTCTTTTTTCACTTTTATTCTCTCAGTCACGATCTATCCAAAAAAAATTTATCCAAAGGAGGTTAAATTTTGTAAATAGTTCATTAGGTTATGACAGTGCAGTACCACTTTCTATATAAAATCAGTGCCGTGCTGTAAATGCTATCTGTTTGGAAATAATATTTAAGCACTTACATACTTTCTCCTTGTAGTAATAGTTTAGTGTTTTTTCTAAATTCTACCGTAAATTTTTGCATGGGTTATGGGTAACATTTTCTGGTTCAGTCAGTTTGTTC
The DNA here is from genome assembly GCF_900747795.2 of Erpetoichthys calabaricus. Taxonomy (NCBI): domain Eukaryota; kingdom Metazoa; phylum Chordata; class Cladistia; order Polypteriformes; family Polypteridae; genus Erpetoichthys; species Erpetoichthys calabaricus. The sequence continues at coordinate 70,721,936 of NC_041406.2, forward strand.
TGGTCATAGGCTCCAGTCTCTCACACAACCCTGGTCTGGATTAAACGTGTCACAAAATGACATGACAGGTTGTTGCTGCTTACCTGAAAAAAATCCTGCAGAACACAATTTTTTATTGTATATGTTAATTATATAGTTGCCTGTTCTGTCCCCACTCCTGACTCATTCTTGTAATTTTGCTTAATCTATTAGTGTTCAGGTTGGAGAAATGTGGAAATAATTATTCAACTTTAGACAAGTTTGGCTTCCAAATTAATAACTAATGAAATACATTTGTCTTAATTTATTCTTTCACCCTTAGGAGGTGAAATCCATTCCATTCTAATCATTTACCACTTGCATTAAATAGCTTGGCTTGATGATTGCCACTTTTTAGTATCTCATAAATACTACATGCGTTTGTTTAGATGTACTTTTGAAGGTGTTTTTATTATTATTTTTTATTTGATATTGAGCTCTTTTTGTAATGATATAGATGTTTACTTTCTTAGTGTGATGGTTAAGAACACACTTACCATAAAATTGCTACAAATAGACAATAACGAAACTAAACAAGTACAAAATCCCTGTTCCTTTACTACTGACAATTAAGTTGTATCTGCTAATAACACTTGGCATATGGTTTAATGATATTTTTTCTTTCTTACAAACTCTTGTTTCAATTTTCATTCTGTTACTTTAAAAGCTCATTAAAATTAAACAACTGCTTAGACCACTTTAGAATCATAATAAAATGTTTGTAGATGATATAGTTTTATAAAGGGTAAAAGTAGAAAGATATTAAGAACATATTCAAAGACATAATTATCACCATGATTACTATTATTACAGAAGGAGGGAAATATTTTTTTTATCACATTAAACTGTGATGGGATAATAAGATGTGCACTGTATGTCAGTATAATAGCTACATTGTGATCTGAGTGCTTTTATATTCTCAGTTTCATCTTTAACGTAAATTATATCATCAAAAGGTCACAGGATAAATAGCAATGAGAGCAAGCAGGAATGCAGAATAATAAATTCCATGCTAGTAATCGAGATATATGCCATCAAAGGAAGAATATCGGGCTGTGTAAAAACTGCTGTAGGGATTTTCTTAGCAAATTTTGTCTTCATGAGCTTTTATTCTCAGTGCTTGATATGGAATAAAGAAACACTGATCACTTCCATCTTCATATCTAATACAAATGAACAAAGAAAATATTCATGTTTGGAAAATATTTGATGGAAACAGACATGCCTATGAGCTTGAGGTTAGATTTTAAAACAGCAAAAGTAAAACTGAAACATAAGATGCTGTAAAAGATGGCTCAAATGTAATCACAGAAACAATAAAATTTTTGCAAAAAAAAAGAGTCCTACTAGAAGTGAATGAATAATATTTTGGATAGTTAAAAGGTTGTGTGGTTCCTGGATTTTACATTCAACAAAGGATTTTAAATGCAATGCTGATTCAAAGCCTGAATTGCAGGCAGTTCAAAAAATGTATTTCACAACATTCAAAATTCACTAGTGTCTAAAACAGGGAATGTACTGATTGCATCAGTTTCCTTGATGGAAAACCCTTAAAATAATTAAATTCCTCCATCCGTTGTCTGAACCATATTTTCCATTAAAAGTTTGCAGAGAATCAGACTATATATTAATTGCACAACGAGCAACACAGGAATTCTGGGCAACACTCATTCACACTCATTCAATTGTTTTGCCCTAAGTTAGAGTTCCCTGTTATCCTAACATGCACATCTTTGGACAGTGGAGAAAAACCAGAGAACCCAGAGAAAACCTGTGTGGACCAGTTCTTCACAGAGTCAAACAGCAGCAATATTTACAACTGTGAGACAAAACATTGAATCTGCAAACCAGAAGATTAAATAATAGTGCCACTGTTTATCTGAAACAACCATCCATTTTCCAAATCCCCTGCAGTCTACCCCTGCACACATTAATTGCAAGGTAAGAACAATCTCTGGACAGGCACCAGTCCATCACAAGGTCAACATACACTAAGGGTAATTTAGTAATGTCAATTCATCTAACCTACACTGGGTCTAAAAAACTAGAGCACCTGGACGAAACCCTTCAGACATAAGGAGAATATTCAAATTCTATGCAATAAGCACCTGGGACTCGAAGTCTTGTGTCCTTGTTACAGCGATACCACTGCACCACTGTGCCACCTCTCAAGAACATTCTTTACACAACACTCATAAAATAAGTCCCTTATATTTTGTTCAATCTTAGTTTTTAAATGAAGACATCCTACTTCACTGTCTCACCTGTATAAGAAAGGTCCATAGTACTGATTATGTATGGTTGATGTCAGAATTCCAATGCCAAAGTAAGTTTGATGGTGTTCGATCACCAATTTGCTGTATCCATGTCTGATGGGGGGTGAAGTGGAGGTGTTTTCCTACCTGTGTGTGGGTGCCTTTCAGTTTTCCTGGTGACAGCAACTGCAGTGGCACCATTGGCTGGTACAATGCTCTCCAGGCATGCAATGAGGCCAAAGAGTGTGATTTGGAAATGGGAAATGATATCCTTGATGGGTTTCAGGGTGTTGTGGGAGATGATTTTGGAGTTCTGCGCAAAGTCATAGCAATGCTGATGCTGGCATTGCATTGAAGGTGGAAAGACTCAAGCCTTCATATGTTAAAGTACCTGTTATCAAAATGGAGAGCATTCTTATCAAAATACATTGTGAAAACTGGGAGTGTTCAGTGGAATCTGTAACCAACAGTTTAACTCTTTCAGGGCTGATGTCGACTTTTGTCAAAAGGAGGAGTTGACGATGGTAATCGAATGTAAACTGTGACAAAACCAACTGTTATGTTTTAGCTGGACTCTTGTTGCTAGAAGGAAAGTTAGCTTCATTGGTTTGACCGAGATTTCCTGCACTTGTGTGACTAGCAAGGCGCAAACAACAGCAAAAATGGCACTGACATCTAGCGAGAGATCAAAGTGAATGCATAAAGCAAACTACTGCGCGGACGATGTTTAGTTTATTATCTCTGAACTGGACTATGACTTGTTGGACTCTGATTTTCATACAAGTGATCGAAAATGAATGCGAGGTTCCAGCTTCAGTTGACTGGTCCCCAGCTAATCAAGGTGATGAACGGGTTCATGTAGCTGATATGCCTATGTTCGCCAGGGAGGAGTGCCACTTAACAATGATAAGAGGTAGAAACCTTGATCGCTCCTGCTGATGCTGCCTCGGCCATGTGAAGACAGCTTGGCAGCAAGCCTGCCGCACATTCTTGTCAAACTGGCTGCCATAGCATGCAGCAACAGATGTTTTATGTTGATTTCTGTGTGAAACCATTGCTTTTCAGAAACAGTTTTTTGGAAAAAATATTCAGCCCTCAAAGAGTTAATAAACATTTAATTATTGTCTCCATGTTTTATCGATCAAGATATACTGTGGAAATCACTTTACTTACTGCCTGGCTTTGCTTGTTTATTTCTGTCATTACATTTGTTTCTTTACTGAATCTCAAAGTCTTGGGTTCTCCCTCACCTCTAATTGGAGTTCAAAGTCTTCTCCTTGTTGATTGTCAACTAGAATATCAGATCCAAAACTGATTGATTCATTTCAGTTAAGATATCGGACACAGTATGGTGCCTGAGACACTAAAAGTTGACATTCACAGACCAACTCATTGGTTCTTCCTTCACTGACTATTGAACGAGCTGGATTCTTGTCTTTCTTACATGCTGTGATGTTACATATGCATAGCTGGCCTGACTTCCTGTGTCTGATTTCCATTTTAATGAAATTAGGCAAGCTGGTAGTGAGCATTGCTTGTTCATTGAGTTTTTCCCACAACCTAAATCCATTAAAATTGAACATCCACCTGGACAGTCCATCTTTTACAGACTTCCTTTCTCTTCTTTCCTCTTTCATCCTGACACAGCTCTACACATTACCAGCTCAAAAAGCTAACTCATCTTCCTCCTCCTTACCATGTCTCCTCTCTTGATACCATTGCTGGCAGTGACACCCTATCCTGCTGCTTTGAAGCTGTCTGTCCTCTCTCCTCTACACCTGAATAAGATGACCCTCCTTCCCATGGCTTTCCAAAGCTCTACGCAGTCTACGGGCAGAGTTTATGGGATCTGAAAGGAAATGGAGAAAGTCAAAGGTCAAGGCTGTCCTGGATAAGTATTGATCTTTTCTATCTTTCTTCTCTTCTACTACTACCAATGTTAAGATGTGTTTCTTTTCTTCTCTTCTGCTACTACCAATGCTAAGGTAAGATGCTTTCAAAACAGGTTTAGCAACATTACTGGAACTTGTAGCTGGTTCTCTGCTTTCACCACTCTTCTCAACAGTCCACAGCCTCTATCCTTAATCGCCTTGCCTGTTGATGAATATGCAAACTTTTTTCAGAAAAAGGTGGCTGTCATCAGTCGTCACTCCCTCTGATGAGTCTGCTCCCTCCAGAACACACCACAACATTCTTCTCTTTCTTCCCTCCACCACTGAAGCTTCCAACATCCTCTCTATTCGCTCCACTACCTGTCCACTTGATCCCATCCTCCCAGATCTCCTCCAGGCTATCTCTCCTTCACTCATTTCTTCAATTACACATCTCATCACTTTACTTTGGACAGGCACTTTTCTACATTGTTCAAATAGATCATAATAACTCCTCTTCTCAAGAAGACCATCCTTAACTATCTAAAGCAGGTAATTACAAACCAGTCGCTCTCCTCTCATTTCTTTACAAAACACTGTATCATTCTCACTCTAACCAAGCCTTCTTTCTTCACTGAACAGACTGCTTGATCCTAACCAGTCAAGTTTCAAGAAGGGCCATTCCACTTAGACAGCTCTACTTACCTTTGTCAATACTTCATCAATTAATCATTACAGCAGGCTACAATAATAACATGCTTTCTATTATCATCCTGCTAGATTTCTCTTTGGCTTTCAACAAGGTTAATCACTCCTTTCCACAAGGTTAATCACCTCCTTGCCACCATCTCTGACCTTTGCATCACTGGGACTGCCCACAAGTGGTTTGAGATCTACCTCTTAGGCAGATTCTATCATGTATTCTGGTGTGGAGAAAAATTAAGTTTGCCCCAGATAATCAAAGGGGTGTTCCATGGATCAGTGCTATGCCTTCTTCTCTTCTCTTCTGCCTTTGACACAGTCAACCAAGACATCTTTCTTGCCACCATGTGGTGGTGATTGATGACCTTCTGTCCTTCAGGTACCATGTTGCTATGGTCAATGTGTTTAGGAAACATTTAAAAAATTTCCTGTTTCGTGAATTCCTGTCTAACTGATATTAGCTGTTAGGATTTGTAACATAGGAATTTTAACCTGCTAGTATTTTGTTCCTGGCTATTCACTAGTGGTGATCAATTTGGTAATCTTGTCCTGTAACACTTGTTCCCAAGCAGTTCCCCACAATGATATTTACTAAATAGTGCTGACTGCTTTTGTAAGTCACTTTGGATAAAAGTGCGTGCTAAACAAATAGATGTAAATAACAATGTAAATTAAATGATAATGACTTACAAGAATCTCAAGAAGCTTTTTGTTCCTGGTTGCTGTGTTTTGTAGTCAAGCCTTTTAGTCATCACCTATTCATCTCATCCTGTCAAACCACAATTTAATCATTTGTGAAGACATGCTCTCTAAAGATTCCTAAAATTATTGTTTATGTAGTGGTGCTCATAATCTATAGTAATGTATCTGAAGAATTCTGGGGGATGATTGCAGTACTAAGATCTGAAATTGATGTGTTTATTATTTCTTATGGGTAGAACAGCAATGTGTTCAATGGTGTTTGGATGAAATTTGTATCACAGTCATTTTTTATCCATACTGAGAAATGCAGTAACATGTATCAAACTGAGCATTCCATCAGTTTTTGTATAAATCTTCCTTCAGTTTTTTTATTACTTTAGAATAGTCTGCCAAGTCATATTTTGCTTTTTGGGTCTGATAACACTGTATATACTTTATTCAGTTTTATAGATTTGTTTTTCTTGTTTTCAGTTATAGCTGGTTAAGTTTTTCAGAGCAAAATTCTCTGTTGTTAAAAGGTTAACGGTCTCTCTGACATGTCCTTCTTTGTTTAGAAAACCATAAATCTGTCCTTGTCCAAACTGGCTTGTTATTTTTGTATAATATATTCTTTTTACAGTTGCTGCCGATGTAGTGCATGTTTCTTCCTTGAATTGCTTGTTAATTAACTGTAGTAACTGTGCTAACTTTCTATTACTAATTTCTTCAAATTTCTTGGGTGCATAAATGCCACTGAGAGATAAACTTTCGTTGCCTAGCCTCCTAATATATGTAAACTTTAGGGGCAAGGATGGCTGAATTTTCACTCCTACAACCTCCTCTCTAACTCACACTGTGTGCAGTCTGGCATGTTAGTTCACCAAAACATGGCTAACCTAGGGACTTAGCCATCTTGTGCAAGTTTGGTGATATGACAGACAAATGTCTAAGGGGTCTACTTGCTGAACACATTATCAGTGCAAAACATGTCTGCAGCAGAACTTCCTGCAAAACTAGCCTTCCCTCGAACCTAACCCTCTCTCTAGTTATTGGAGATGGAGCTGATATATCCAAATATATTAAACTGGGTGCTGCGCTCGAAGTGACCAGCAGAAGGATTGTCTTGCTCTTTTGTCTATCTAATCCTTATTTATTTTTAATGCTTAACAGTGTTGTAGCTAAGTAAACAAATTCAGAATGTTTTTTTATCTTTATGATTTGGATTTACTTTAATTTAACCTGGGGTCTTCATGCTACCCCTACTAATCAGCCTACCATGCAAGATTGCAGCTTATTGACTTTTCATCAGCTTGTAACACAATCCAGCTGCACATTTTAGTTGAGAAACTGATTGATCAATTCTGTTTGGACCCTAACGTGGTGGGGTGGATTCTGGACTTTTTTAACAAACAGAATACAAAGAGTGATTACATCTCTGGGAACTCCACAAATGACTACAGAAGTTTACACAAGGATAGACATATCCTGAAATTTGCAAACGACTCTGTCAGTGTGAGTCTTTCTACAAGATAAGGAAGACAGCCATGGACCTATTGTCAATGAGTTTGTACAATGGTGTGATCACTCTAATTTATGTCTTAATATTTCTAAAACAAATGATATGGTTGTAAATTTCAGGTCCTCGCTACCATCCACTGTCTCAGCTTTAATTAAAGGGTAGACAGTGGAGATGATAGAGCACTACAAATATCTGGAAACAATCATTGATAACAAAGTAAACTTTGATCTCAGCACAGTGCAAATCTGTAAAAAAAGGGTAGTCACGACGTTTCTTTCTTAGGAACCTCAACTGTTTTAAAGTGGACAAAACCTTTAGCAATAAGATTATAAATCATCTTAACAACATTATAAAAATGTGCAGTAACATTATTGGTTCACAGTAGACCTCTATCACTGAAATGTATTGCGAACAGGTTAGAAAGAAAGTCAACTCAGTTCTGCTCAGACAGTAGCCATCCTCTTTGCTCTAAATGCCAGTTGTTGCCAACAGGTTGCAGATTTAGGTTTCCGAAGGGAAGGAGCAACAGACTTTTATTCCCAGAGCTATAAGCATTTTAAATTATGTTACTTGTAGGGATGCTGCTAAATGTTAAATTCTGCATTATTATTTTGTGTACTGTTGAAAGTAATTATTGCTTTTGTATTGATCTTGAGTGCATTATTCTTTTTGTAGAGATCTTGACTTCATTTGCAGAAATTGTGGCTCTAAAGCACATGCACCAAGAGCACAGAACTACACTGCCCATGATCAGATATTTCAGCACTGTAAAAAAAACAGTCTGTTTGCCAGTATTTTTCATTCAGTTCCAGCAACCTCAAACCCTATGATAATATATAACATAACAATTTGGCCTAACTTATTTAAACCTAACACTCTGGAATTGGACAATGTGTGTCTACTCCTTCTGATACATACTTGTGCAGTGCTTCTGTTAAATCTGAAAACATCTTCAAACTTCAAACTTCAAACATCTGCTCCTATCACTGTCCTCAGTTAGTATGTCAACTCTAAGATCAATGTCCTGGTTTCTGTATGGCTTTTATTTTGTTATGGTCTTAGATTTCTTCCTAAATTCACATTTCTTGTCTCTATCCTTGCACCAACCTCTTGGGACTTGATCTCTTTAAAAGCCTTTTCTTAACCTTGCAGTGCCACACTACATTCCACTAGCTTTCTGTGATGGAATATTACTAGAACTACAGTACTTCCTAACAGCTGTTAATTATAGAACCTATTAACACTTCCCTGTGGGCTTTGGATTTGGTTGTTGCGAAAAAAAAATTTTTTTTTTCATCTAAACAACCCAAACATTGCTGACAAGTATACTCACTCTACATCAGATGAACTTCAGATGAACATACCACTGAGTTCAATGCTCTGGTGTCTTCACAAAATTAAACTTTAGTCAGAAATATCAGCCATACAAGCAGTTGAGAGCCTCAATGCATATGCCATTCACATTGATGTCTTTTGCTCTACTAGGATGCCATTGGGCCTCAGTTCTACCCCCATTTCCAAAAGATTGTAGCAGTTGCAAGGATGCTAAGATTCACACTGTGATTTGTGATTTGTTCATTTTATTAGGGTGACTTCAGGAACACACCCAGTCTTGACGTGGCTTACACACATCCACACACAGAAGCACTGATAAGCAATAAAAGATACAGATAATAAAAATAAAGAAGGGAAAAAAGCAATTGTTTAACAAAACTGCATACGCAAAAGCCCCCACCGATCCCCCTCCGGCCCCGATCCCCCTCCGGCAATACTTATTAACGTTACATACATGAAACCAAACGGAACAACAGACACTACTCAGTAAAAAATTAACACTAACAATAAAGTCCAACATAGTTCAGTACAGCAGGTGCAGATGATGAAGAGTGCTAACTTCCCTCTGAGTGAAATGTAAAGTTTTGTCCTACTAGGTTCCAGTATTAGCATGGAGATTTGGCGTGATTAGGAGTGCTCTACAGACAAAAACACATCCAACCAAGATGAAATCACACGGACAAGCAGGAATAGGACAGCACATACTGCACATCTAGATAGAAAAAGTAATCCACGGTGGTTGTAGTTGTAATCCTATAGTGTGTGTGATATGTAGAAACAAATACAGACAGTTGATCACAATTCCGTTTGCATTTTGTAGCAGGTGGCCAGGGCCCTTGCCCAGCTGGGATGCCCCTGCAGCATATCTTCCGGGGGAGCAAGGACGGGAAACCCAGTATCTCCCCCTGGACACTAGATGGCAGCCTCCCTGGGTTGCAGCGGTGCCTCAGATTCCCCCAGGGCTTAATGGGTATTGGAGTTCGGTGCAGCCCTGTTGGGTTCCTCAGGCGCTGCCAGGGGTTGCTGCAGCAGTTGCTGCTGGACCCTTCTGGGCATTGGTTTCGCCACACCCGGAAGTGCAGCCAGATGTCGGCAATCAAACACTTGGAGCACTTCCAGGTGCCCAATAAAAGGGGCCAGCAGCCACCACTCAGCGGCCAGAGTCGGGAGGACGATGACGACGATGACAAAGCTTGTGGATGAGTTGTGGTAGAAGAGAGGAGTGTGATGCTATACCTTGTGTGTTTTGAGTTTGTGCTTGGGACTGTGTTGTGGCTGGGGGACACAGGGAAGACGTGCCCTCCAGCTGAAGAAAATAAACAGTTTATTTATTTTTATATGTGCCTCCCGTGTCCAATCTGTGTCGGGTCGGATGCTTATATAGCGCCTTATTACAATCTTTTTGGCTCATTTTTAAAGTGCCTACTTCTTCCCGTTAATCCCTACGCCCTCTCAATCTGCCTAATGGTGTAATACTGCCAGGGCTTCTTGGAGTTATAGACACTTTTAAGTAGCGCTGCTCCAAGATTATGGCTTCCATTTTCCCTTAAATTCTAGGGTTTGTCATTCACCCTTATAATATAGTTGTGCATTGTTCCACATGCAGTATCTCATAGTGAGCATCTCCACTATTTTCAACAATGGCCAGCCTTAATTAATCTCTTTGTAAATGTGCGTTTTCTGAATCTTCAATTGAATCTGTTTTCAATAAACAGCAGATGATTTAACCTCACTCCAGCCTGACACAGAAGCAGCCACATCAGTTGCAGTGGTTGCTTCATTTTTGAAAATGGAAGCATACAATGTACATTTCCTGTCACAGTAGATTCAAGGAGGAGTTGAGAAACTGGTCATATGTGCTTCTGGAACTCGGTCTGGGTGAATGAAAAAACTCATATCTAGACATGTGAATGGAGGCTCATATAGCTGTATGACTTTTGCTCTAAGAATAAGCACCAGGTTGTCATTGCTCAGATGGAGGCATCAAGTTATGGCTACAGGCCACTGAGACTACATCTCTGGTCTCAGCATCTCCAGCAATACAATTTTAAGCTTCAGGGCCCAACAATGTGGTGGTAGACTTACTGTCTTTTTCTTGAGTTACTTCAACCACAGCTCCCTGCCCTGATCTAATTTTGTTCTGCTTTCTGAAACAACCTGCTGATCAAAATGTCACTCCAAGAGCTACTGCATGGCCCTAAGCAAGATTCTGTGCTTACTCAACTTCATCAGACTGAAGTGGCCGAATCAAGTACCTCTGGCGCTGATCATTGTGTCAAGAAAGAATTTACTTATGGGAATGACAGCTGCATGGCACATAAGCTCTGCACTGTGATCCCAAGGGACCCCCCAAGCACTTATCTTAGGTATAGCACATAAAGGTCATTCAGGCATATTGTGGGTTAAGCAACAACATCAAGATCTTATGTGGTGGTGAAAAACTAACAGAAATATCAAAGCTACAGTAAAGGACTGCCTTGTCTTTCTTGTTACTGGTAAAACGGTTCCTCCACCTGCACCCTTCTTACAGCATGTTCAGTGGTTTGTTGAGTCTAAAAAACTGATACAAGTTGAAAATTGTGATCAGTTAGATGGTGTTGCAAAACATCAGCATTTTCTTCTTCTAGCATATGACCTGCACATAAAGGGGGTAGAAGTGGCCCCATGTGAAGGAACCTCAAGTTTCTCTCATCTGTCATCATTCTTAACAGCTCTTCATACTCTTGTACACACTTGCAGCAATATATCCAACAAGCAGTGTAAGATGAAGCACCACTATGATAAATCATATCAGGTCAGAGTACCAGACATAACTGTCTCAGATTGGGTCAGGGTCTGGATGCTCTACCAAGATCATATGCTGAAATATTGCTAGTTTTCTCCTTAAAAAGACATAATCCAGTTAAGACCAGCCACATTCCACCTTGTTATCGTGCAAGTCTTCTCCACAAGGTGCCTATACCCTTTAGCCCCGAGCACTGACATCTGTGACTCTCCTGCTTTGTCGGGATTCAGCTAAAGTCACAGACCCTGATACTTTAATACCCCCAGATGATCCTGTTTCTAAACCTGCATTTTTTAAACCTGTCCATGAACACAAAAACACTGCTTTTCATTCTTGCTAACATATATTTGATTTGGAAAGAAGCAAGGGACAGTCTTTTCTTTTGCTAGTCATTTTTGAAGTGTTTCAATATTCCATTTATACATCTGTAAGAGTTCTCTTGCATTCTGCAGGGGGAAATCTAGATTAAAGTCTGCGGGCTTTAGGGAGAGTTTTGGTGGAGTAGTGGTTAGATGAATAAACAGTACAATGAGATAAGCTACTGTTGTCCACCCTCTTACTGTACACAGCATTAAGTTGTAAAACAAATAAAAACACTGTATTTTTGTCAACCGTTTTATTGGCAGTGACATAACTCTTACTGTAGATGCCAGTGACTATGTTTCTTTCAAACATACTGCATATTGTGAATATATTTTATTTTTACAATTAGCCATTTCAAGCAGCCTGAAAGAGGAGATTTCAGGTTTATATTTCATACTGATTATCCAGCAGCAATCCCTTCTAGGCTTTTGCCACTTATGGTCTCTGGCCATTTTTAGTAGTACTTTAAAAAGGAAAAGACACCTTTGAAGCAAAATTGTCCTTTCCAGTGTACTTTCTTGGGAGCTAATTAGTGCATGCGAATTTTGTCTGCATAAAATTCTTTCCTTTTCAAAACAAGTATACCCAGCTTAAAGTAAAATATTGCTTGTGTTTCACAACATATTTTTAATATTATTGTTGAATAAAGCCTAAAGAATTGAACCTCTTAACTGTGTGAGAAAATATAAATAAAGTATACTAAGCATACGTCGCCAAGGGCTGTTTCTCAAATATAGTTTAAACATATCTTGATAGAAGCAGTGGTGAGACTCCCCAGTGACTCTAGGCACTCATGGATTCATAGTTGAGTATGAAAATAATTTGTTTTAAGTTCTGTAATGTTAAATAGGATATCTATGTTTGGAAAGGAAAACCCACTTGCTTTTGGGATTTGTAAAATTTTAATTTAATTAGAAGAAACACCCAAGCAGATGTTGGTCAAAAGCAATCTGACATGAATTTTATTGCTCTAATAATAAAATGAAATATTTTTTTTATCATCTAAAAGAGTCAAGATCTCAATTCTACAGAATTATTCTGATGATTATAAATAGGTATGTGAATGTTTTAAGGTAGCAATAAACAATTTGACAAGCAGGTTGGTACACAGATAGCATTAGAGCTCTAAAATCCCATTTTGCTTTCTTTTTAAGGTGCTTGCTGTGTCGAGTCTGTGTCTTCTTCATGTGTATGTTTCCTCAAGAGAATCCTATTTCTTCTTACAGGCTAGAAACATTCTGTTATGTGTATTGATAACTCATGGTGTGTAAGTGTTGGAGTTTACTTAAGTGTGTCCCATTATGGATTAGTTTCCCATTAGGGTGGCTTTATCCCTTGCACTTGCTGCTGCAGGAAAAGGCTTTGGCTATGACAGACCTACCCCGGAGAAAGTGAATATAGAAAAGAGGTAGATGAATGGAAGATGTATTGAAGGAAAAACACTCCTATAAAATACTGAATTAAAACATAGTAATCCAAAAACTATATGTGTTATTTTCTCTTTCTTCTAAAAGCATACTCACTGAAGCAAATCCCTAGTGCCTTATTTAGATAAGCATTATTTGCAAGAAATCACTTAAAATAAGGCATTTGTTTTAAAAGGTTACCTTCCATTAGTTGCCATTTTAAGAAATGTAGATAAACTTTTAAAGGAAACACAAACCAATACATGCTCTCCTTTAGAATGTGCTGAGTAGCTTTTGAGTCAGGGCTTTAAGTAGACTGTTAAAACTTACCTAAAGCAAAGATGTTTATAGCAATAACATATCATATGTTAGGGATGTTACTTGAGAAAGTTACAATTGTACATTTTACAATTCTGAGTCCTGGGTAAGAATTTTGAGTTAGGGTAAGAATTTGTCCTGCTCCAGTTTAAGACATTAGAAATATTTATTAAGTGTCCTACACCCACTCCCAGCCAGCAGCAGGAGTGCACATTTGAGAATGAATGACTGTGACAAGGCCATGTTTAGAGATCTATGTGTTCAGTTTAAAAAGTTTCTATTTAACTCACATAGTTGTTTGAAGCAGTGCAAAGCAGGATGCCCATAACAGATAACAAGGCGCCTGCATGGGGCTGTGTTCTGAGCAGCAAGTGCATGTGCAAAACTTCAGACAGCAGCATGGTTTGGTACATTCAAAAATGTGATGGAAGCAGTTGCCAAGTATAAATAAATGTTGTTGCTAGGGAAAGCTCTGAGTGGGCTGTTGGCCCAGAGACTGTGCAGGAAAAGGATACCTGTACCAGGTTCAGGAAGCTGTCTGGATGACAGGACTGTTAGCATGCAGTGTGCACTTAACCAACTCTCCCTAAATTGGAGTGATTGTCTGGTGAGGATATGCAGCATTGTAAGTGTGGCAGCGTGCACTCCCATTTGCAGGGATGGATGGGAAGTCTGCTGGAAGTGGTGGCAGAAATACCGTGGATGTTTAAAACGGTGCAACAGATGCTAGGCTGTGTCCCCTTCATCAACTTTTGAAGTAGCTTTTCCACCTGTGTATCAGTGTCCCTCTGAGTAGTCAAAATGAAGCTATGGAGTCACTGTGGGGAGATCATCAACCTGTACAAGGGAGTCTTCTGAAAAAACTGATGTGAGAAGGTTGTTCAGTGCTGGAAGATGAAGAAATCTCCAACTCACCTGTAAAGAGGAGGTGTGATGTGGAATGAGCGAAGTGCATGAAAGAGCTGAAGCAGCCTTCTGATTTACCTGTCAGAGAGAATGTGGTGCTGGGAGACAGACAGGAGACCTCTGACTTACCATAGTAGTGGAGGTGGAGCATTTGGAATGATTATAGTGAACTATAAACCAGTGGATGTTTAATTTCAGGTTTTGTCCCTATTGCCCTCAAAACTGCAGCAGTTACCCCAATCCTTAGAAAACCTGAGTTGGATCCTTCTTCTCTCTCCAGAGAGGCCTATCTCTAATATTCCTTTTTTGGCTAAGGTGATGGAATGTGTGGTTGCTACACAACTCCATACACTCTATGAGCCTTTTCAGTCTGGTTTTCGTACACAGCACAGCACTGAGACAGCCCTTCTCTGTGTAGTTAATGATCTTCTCCGGTCTGCAGATTGTGGTTCACTTAATGTTCTCCTCCTTCTTGACTTAAGTGCAAGCATTTGACACTGTTAATCATGAAATCCTCCTCTCACGTGTCTCTCTCTGGCTTATCCTTCAATGGTTCATATCATATCTTTCTAATAAGCAACAGTTTGTCACCTGTGCCGCGTGGTGTCTCTCAGGGTTCAGTCCTTGGGCCATTACTCTTTCTCCTTTATATTCTCCCTTTGAGTCAGATTATTCACAGACATGACCTTAACCTCCAATGCTATGCAGACGATATACAGCTATATCTTAGTACACACTCCCCTACTGACTTGCCTCAAAGCACACTCACTGACTGCATCACTGATCTTAAGCTATGGATGGAAATAACTTCCTCAAATGTAATGCCAATAAAACTGAAGTGTTACTGGTAGGCCCAAACTCCATGCTTTCTAAGGCATCTAACTTCTATATTTCTGTTGATGGTACACTTGTCAAACCTGCGCCTGCTGTTAAAAACCTTGGTGTTTTGTTTGATTCATCACTCATCAATTATGAGTTACACATTAGGTCTCTGTCCAAAATTTTATTCTACTACCCTTGTAACACTGCCTGACTCCATTTTTTGTCCTTTAATGATGCTTAAACTCTGGTTCATTGTTTCATAATGTCTCATTTTGATTACTGTAATTCCCTCAGGCCTCCCTGCAAAATCTATGCAGAGGCTACAGTACATTCAGAACTCTGCACCCAGAGTCCTCACTCACACAAAGCGTTCTACTCACATCTCCCCTGTTCTCTCCCAACTGCACTGGTTACCAGTTTCATCAGGGATTAAATTCAAGATTCGGCTTCTCACCTTCAAAGCCCTACATAATCTTGCCCCACTCTACCTCACTCAGCTCTTACCTCCTTACACTCCTTGTTGCTCTCTCAGGTCCTTGCGCAGTAATCTCCTAACTGTCCCACACACCAGACTCTCCACCCTGGGAGGCAGGTCCTTAAGTGTTATGGCCCCTCAACTCTGGAACTCTCTTCCTCAGTCTCTCAGAGATTGCTCCTCTTTTCTCCACCTTGAAATCTCAAGTCAAAACTTTCCTCTTCAACGAACTTTTGTCTTCTGTGTGATCTTTTTTTTTTTTCTTTACTCTGTATGTAAAGCGACCTTAGGTTTGTGAAAGGTGCTCTATAAATGCAACTTATTGTTATTATTATTATTATTAAACATGCTCAATCGTGTCATCAAATAAAGAAAACATAGTATAGATAACACATTCATATAACTCATTAGAAAAAGAAATATATATAAATATTTATAAAAGATATTTCTTTCTTCTCCCTTACTTGTAACTGCTTAAGGAAAAGATAAGTACCTCTTATGAAACTATGTACATTAAGACTGCCCCTCCATAAGATAAGCTCAAGGCCCATAGTCTCAAACCTTGACCTCCCAAGTGTATCTCACTCCACTACTGATCTTGGCTGAAAGCTCAGCTTTAAGGTCTCACCAACTCCATTATATGGCCCCAAGGACTGTCGTGACAGATTCTAATTCATCACTTTTAAACCCTTGAATGTGGGCTTGTGCCATGATGTCGGCCACATCCATTTAAATTGAATTGTACAATATAAAGTAGAGTCCCATCTGCCTACTAATGGTCACAATTCTCACTTGCTTGACAAACTCCAGTAAGCATTCCTTGAAATTCTCATCCTAGGACCTCTAACATTAACATTCTTATTTCCTCACAGCCTTCACCTTGCATAGGATGCCTCCCTTGCCTTTACCTGAGGCACGCTGCCACACAGCTGCAAAGCCACCATCTCTCCGGAGTCTCTTTGACAAGCCCTCTTTTCTGCCCGAAAGGGTTGTGCTTTGTTTGTAACTATTATTGTAAGAAAGATAAAACGCATTAAATAGTTACCTACATTAAACCTCATGCTGCAATTTTCCATAGTTCATTGTCGTCCAGCGTTTTCAAAACATTCTGTGTGTGTACATGCTGAGCTCTGCCATCTTCTGGCAACTCTTTGTGAGTTAGCACAGCTTTCAAGCTCTCCGAAACTTAGGGGTAGTTTCCTAAATTAGAAAAATTAATAAAATGCCTTTTGTCCTGTTCCTAAAAATAGGACCAAATTTGCACCACTGCAAGATATTTGAGCCAGTTAGGACAATTTTTCCTATTCTTAGATGCTTGATAAATTTGGGTTCTGTTCCTATTCTACTTGTGTTTGTGTTCGTTTTTTCTGATACTCTAAAGAAAGGCATGTTACATTGAGCAAGCATACTACAAAGCTTTAGTGTCCTGTGGAGTTCCTTACAGTATTGCACTTGGTAAAGCCTCTTTGCAGCCCTACAGTGGAAATAAGAAGGTTGAGAAAACTGATAGACTTCTTCCTAGGTACAAATCACAATAGTTTGGGTGGATAATTTTTTACCCTTTGGTGATCCAGTTGTCCTAAAATGTATATTTTTAACACTATACTCAAGAATTGTATAGCAAGAATTTGTGCTTTAATAAGTGGCATCTTTAGTTGTGTAGCTTTAGTAATCAGGCACACCTTATAAGTGCCTCTCAACTATTACTCTCTGCTCAGACTTAATATCCTATGGGCTTAGGCTGCTGGTGCTTCTTGTTATTTCGTATATTGTCTGTGTTATTGATCCTATTTCCTCTTTAATGATTGAGATTAGTCTATGCCTTTGAGAAAAGGTTCCTGTTTATCTGTGTTCTAATTAGTGTCTATTCTTCATCAATTCTCAATTTGTTTGCCTGCTGCACTGGCTTTATCTTTCCTTGTCCCTCAGTTATCTTAAGCTTTACAATTTGTTCAGCTCCATCCAGGCGATCACTGAGAGCATGATGCTATACCAATATTATAAGATGGAATGTTTAGGCTTATGGTTTTATTTCTTGCTGTATTACATTGAAGAAATGTTACATACCTAATAAAACATAGTATAAAATATTAAAATACATTATAGTCTAACCCATCATTTCAAATATCTTTATTCAGGAAATTTATTATTTTGAAAGAGTGCATTTGTTTGCATGAGGGCATTCATTTAGAATGACTCCATTCATTTACAATGACTCCTGCTTCCGGTGAGTACCAAATTACTAGTTTTAAATTTGAGTGTTAAATACAATGCGCTTAAGTAAACTGGCAGAAGATGGATTTTTTTCTTTTAATAGACTTTCCTTTACAAGGTCATGAGGAACTGTTTTATCGTGGAAGGGTTTTGGGATGACCCTATCCTAACTTTGTTATGTAGACCCACAGATATGTCATCCACCTCAAAACTTGTTCTCTTATCTTTACATTTGCCTGATCTGGTAGGAGACGCAGCCCACAGCAACAATACATTTGCATCTAGAACTATATGGATCTGTCCTGCACCAAGAACTGTCTTCTACTGTACTTCATGACATCTTCTCTTTATTCATGTAACCCCAGGAGGCAGGATGGAGCAAACATTAAATGCAAGCAAAGGGATCACGCAATAAATTTTTATTCAGTCTTTATACTTGTGGACCACCAGGGGGCGTATGGCTCCCCAAACCCCGAAACAGACAGGCTGAGACACAAGTTATACCTAGCACACGTTTTATTCTTCAGTGGGGAAGTGTTTTCTTTTGCTCCTCACTTCACAGCACAGTACAGTACAATACACAAGCACCAAATAATGACACACAGTCCTTTTTCTCTCTCTTCTTCACCTCCATTCCTCCTCACAACCTTTGTCCTCCACCTCCCAACTCTGGCTCATCGCTGTGAGGCTGGCAAGTCCTTTTATAGTGGCCAACCCAGAAGTGCTTCTGGCCATGTGGTCTGTAAGCACTTCCAGGTTAGGCAGAAACCCCATGCCATATGGCTCATCCATTCTTACAGCCCCCCCCCTGGTGGTACCCACAGTACCCAACAGGGCTGAGATAAAGAACTCCAAGTCACATAGTGCCCTGTGGGAATCAGAGGCACCGCTGCAATCCAAGAGAGCTGTCATCTGGCGTTCTGGAGGAAGCAGTGGCCTAAAGAGGCTGCCTTCCAGGTAACATGCACAAAGATGTAACTAACACAAACAAGAGGTGAGGTGCGCAAAATATGACGTGATATAAACAAGAGATGTCTCCCGCAAAATAAGATGTGATGTGCATAATTAAGAGGTGCCAACCACAAAATTGAGTGTAATGAAAAAGTAGGTACGAATTCAAAACAAAACAGGAATGCTGGTGGTGGAAAGAACTGTCAATTACTACCAAGTAAACACGACGACAGTTGATATATAGCTTTTTGTAACTGAATTATACTGTATTTACAGTAGTAGTTGTAGTAGTATTTACAGTAAAGGAAAGTACGTCTTCCAAATTTGCTTTCAGCTTTGATGCAGCAATTCTAGATTAATTACCTTGCGTGCATGCACAGCGAGACAGACTCAACCAAGATTAACATTATTGTAGGCAGTGCTTTCCTGTGCTGTTTCATTGAAGGACAGGTGTGTGGCAGACTGACTGGCAGAATGACACCCGACCTCTTGCTGCATCCAAACGGTGCCATCTTTCGCATTTATTCTTGATGCAGCCATGTTGTTCTTATGTGTGAGTGGTTATTTCTTGCGGGGAGGGCTTCTGTTCTCTTTCTCGGATGTAGAACCCTCATCCTCATCTCAGTTCACCTCTATTATAGCACGTCTTTATTTGAAAACAGCAGTGTCAGATCAGGGGGAGCGTGAACGCGACTGAGACAATAAAACTGAATTAAACAAAAAAATGCTAACCTTTACAAGTACCATACATTTTCACCGGCTGTTACAGACTCAAATCATAGTAACCATAAGAGCAGCTCACTACTCAAAATATTTATTCTGGTAAGTGGCCAGAATCTAATCCGCAACCTCTTGATTATGAGTCAGCAGTTCTTACCACTGTACTAACAAAGCAGTTGTGACAACGAAGTACACTAACCTGGTTTCTTTTTTTTCGGTTATAGTCTTAAATAAAAGCATACTTGTTCTGTTATATTTGTACCTTTTGTGAAAGTGTTTATTTGATATTTGGACTTCAGTCTTCACATATTATACACTTCATGTCAAAATTTTGTCGCTAGTACTAAAACATGAAAAAAGACTGTCTTTTAGGTATGTGTTCAGCATTTTTGTCATGCTACACTTACATAGATCTTTGTAGACACGGAACATACATGAAATGCATGTGTTCCAAATAATGATTACCCTATACAGCTCCAGGTACCTCACTCCAAGACAAACAAGGCTCTCTAATATTGTAAGTTATCAACAAACCTACCCCAACCCTTACCTTAAAAATCATTGGATTCAGGGCCCTAAGGTTAAAAAATTATTTTTTCTAGGATTTCAGAAATCTATTTGGACCCCTGTCTTGGGATCAATTTAGACTATGGACAAACCCTCCCATATCCTTATCTTAAAAATGTAGGGATAGGGAGCCCTAATGTTAAATATTTAACCCTAATAAATATGGTAGATCATTTGTGGTCCATTGATAACCAAACCCCTTCTTAAGATCAGGAACCCTGATGTTAAAATAATTTTAGATACAAATCCTGATGTTAAAAAGATTCTGGAAAAGAACCCTAAGGTTAAAATACAATACTTAGATGACCCTGAAATCAAGAACTATATGGTTAAAGCTTTGGGGGATAAAAATCATTGGAGGCTTTTTAAAACAGTGGGAATGAGATCATTTTGGGTAAAAGAATTTTTCTTTGATCAGAGGGAATTAGTCAGGGGAAAGAAAAGGGTTAGTATATGGGAGCAATTAGAGAATTCTTGCCAAAAGAGTTGTGAGATTCAGGTTAGTGGGCCAGGGAACTTAGAGGAGGAGGATGACTCTGTCAAGGATGCAGAACAGTGTGATCATGAGGGAGGAGGAGGATTTGATGGCAAATAATATCCCAATAGGTGGAGCATGATATTTTCTCTTCTCAAAAACAAAATTTCAAATTTCCACTTCTCCACTTTCCCTACTTCCAATTACTTACTCAAATTATGCGAATCATACTATGAGTATTTTCCAATCTCATTTTTTGGAAACAAAACATTCATACTCCACTACAAAAATATTAGTCATGGTATACAGGAGAAACAAAAATTTGAAAGATTTTCTGGTACATGCAAAATGTCCTTCCAAAAAAAACAGAAATAAAACAGCTTGGAAAACTCCCTTTGTTAGAAAGAAAAATATTTTTAATAAACTGATAAAGGAGGAAAAGCCTATTTTTCAAAATTTCCAAATTCATTCTAAAACTGTGTTTCTGAAATCCAATGCTCAATGTATGGGATGATTTATGTAGGGGAGACGAAAAATGCATTGCGAGAGAGATTTATACAACATCTCAGATTAATAGAAAATCAAAGGAAAAAGACTGCATTATATGCGCATTTTGCACAAGAAGGTCATAAACCTGTAATGTCTGATTTACAGCAGCAGTCAGATTGGAACAAAACAAGGAGATTAAAAATGGAGAATAATTGGATCAGAGCTTTGAATACCTGGTATCTATTGGGATTAAATGAAAAGTAAAATTAATTGGGGGAATTTGGGATTAGCATTTTAGGAAATCTTCTTCTTCTTCTTTTGGCTGCTCCCTTCAGGGATTGCCACAGCGGATGATCTTCTTCCATATCTTTCTGTCCTCTGCATCTTGTTCTGTTACACCCATCACCTGCATGTCCTCTCTCACCACATCCATAAACCTTTGGTTAGGCCTTCTTCTTTTCCTGTTCCCTGGCAGCTCTATCCTTAGCATCCTTCTTCCAATATACCCAGCATCTCTCCTCTGCACATGTCCAAACCAATGCAATCTCGCCTCTCTGACTTTGTCTTCCAACCGTCCAACTTGAGCTGACCTTCTAATATACTAATTTCTAATCCTATCCATCCTCGTCACACCCAGTGCAAATCTTAGCATCTTTAACTCTGCTACCTCCAGCTCTGTCTCCTGCTTTCTGGTCAGTGCCACCGTCTCCAACCCATATAACATAGCTGGCCTCACTACTGTCCTGTAGACCTTCTCTTTCACTCTTGCTGATACCCATCTGTCACAAATTACTCCTGACACTCTTCTCCACCCATTCCACCCTGCCTGCACTCTCTTTTTCTCCTACCTTCCACAATCCCCATTACTCTGTACTGTTGATCCCAAGTATTTAAACTCATCCACCTTCTCCAACTCTACTCCCTGCATCCTCACCATTCCACTGACCTCCCTCTCATTTACACACATGTATTCTGTCTTGTTCCTGCTGACCTTCATTCCTCTCCTCTCTAGAGCATATATCCACCTCTCCAGGGACTCCTCAACCTGCTCCCTACTATCGCTACAGATCACAATGTCATCAGCAAACATCATAGTCCACAGGGACTCCTGTCTAATCTCGTCTGTCAACCTGTGCATCACCATTGCAAATAAGAAAGGGCTCAGAACCGATCCCTGATTTAATTCCACTTTCAACTTGAATGCATCTGTCACTCCTACCGCAGACCTCACCACTGTCACACTTCCCTCGTACACATCCTGTACAACTCTTATGTACTTCTCTGCCACTCCCGACTTCCTCATACAGTACCACAGCTCCACTCCAGGTCTCCAGGTCCACAAAGACGCAATGCAACTCCTTCTGGCATTCTCTAAACTTCTCCATCAACATCCTCAGAGCAAACATTGCATCTGTGGTGCTCTTTCTTGGCATGAAACCATCCTGCTGCTTACTAATCATTATCTCATTTCTTATCCTAGCTTCCACTACTCTTTCCCATAACTTCATGCTGTGGATCATCAATGTTATTCCCCTGTAGTTACTGCAATCCTGCACATCCCCCTTATTTTTAAGTATCGGCATCAGTACACTTCTTCTCCACTCCTCAGGCATCCTCTCACTTTCCAAGATTCCATTAAACAGTCTGGTTAAAAACTCCACTGCCATCTCTCCTAAACGCCTCCATGATTCCATAGGTATGTCATCTGGACCAACAGCCTTTCCATTTTTCATCCTCTTCATAGCTGTCCTTACTTCCTCCTTGCTAATCCGTTGCACTTCCTGATTCACTATCTAAACATCATCCAACCTCTTCTCTCTCCTGTTCTCTTCATTCATCAGCCTTTCAAAGTGCTCTTTCCATCTGCTTAACACATTCTCCTAGCTTGTGAGTATGTTTCCATCTTTATCATTTATCACCCTAACCTGCTGCACATCTTTCCCAGCTCGGCCCCTCTGTCTAGCCAATCGGTACAGGTCCTTTTCTCCCTCCTTAGTGTCCAACCTCCCATACAACTCACCATATACCTTTTCTTTAGCCTTCGCCATCTCTTTCCTCACCCTGCGCCTTATCTCCTTGTACTCTTGTCTACTTTTGTATCTCTCTGACTATCCCACTTCTTCTTTGCCATCCTCTTCCTCTGTATACTCTCCTGTATTTTCTCATTCCACCACCAGGTTTCCTTTTCATCCTTCTTCTTTCCAGATGTAACCCTTCTTGCTGTCACCCTTACTACATCTGCTGTAGTTTCCCAGCTGTCTGGTAACTCTTCACTGCCACCCAGTGTCTGTCTCAACTCCTCTCTAAACTTAACCTTGCAGTTTTCCTTTTTCAACTTCCACCATTTGATCCTTTGCTCTGCCATCACTCTCTTCCTCTTCTTGATCTCCAACATCATCCTACAGACCACCATCCTATGCTGCTTAACTACACTTTCCTCTGCCACCACTTTGCAGTCTTCAATCCCCTTCAGATCAACTCTTCTGCATAGGATGTTATCTACCTGTGTGCATCTTCCTCCACTCTTGTACGTAACCCTATGTTCCTCCCTCTTCTTAAAATACGTATTCACCACAGCCATGTCCATCCTTTTGGCAAAATCCACTATCGTTTGACATTCTTCATTCCTCTCCTTGACATCATACCTACCCATCACCTCCTCGTCTCCACTGTTCCCTTCACCAACATGGCCAACCAATCACCAGTTTCTGTCCCTTGGGAACACTGTTCATCACTTCATCCAACTCACTGCAAAAATCTTCTTTTTCACCCACTGCACACCCAACTTGCGGTGCATATGCACTAACAACATTCATCATCACACCTCCAATTTCCAGCTTCATAATCATTACTCTGCCTGACACTCTTTTCACCTCCAAAACACTCTTGACATACTGTTCCTTCAGAATAACTCCTTCCCCATTTCTCCTCCCATCCACACCATGATAGAACAATTTGAATCCACCTCCAATCCACCTGGCCTTACTCCCCTTCCATTTAGTCTATTGCATACACAATATATCAACCTTCCTTCTCTCCATCATATCTGCTAACTCTCTCCCCTTACCAGTCATACTGCCAACATTCAAAGTTCCTACCCTCAGTTCCACTGTCTTTACTTTCCTCCTCTTCTCCTGCCACCGGACATGTCTCCCCCCTCTTCTTCTCCTTCTTTTTCTTTGGCCAACAGTAGCCTAATTTCCACCAGCACCTTGAGTACTATTTATGGATTACTTATTAATTAACTTTTAGGGATTACTTTTTATGGATTATTTATTAATTTAATTATTTTATTATTTATGATATAAAAGAATGTTTTATTATTTATAAATATTTATGAAATTTTTCTAAATTTAAATTATTTATAAGGTTTTTAGTATAATTGTAGAAGGGTTAAATTAAACCAAAAATATTTAAGATTTTAAATTGGGAACTAAATGTGCCTGAGCATGTTGTAAAGGCCATATCCCCTACCCTAATCCTAACCTTTCCTTT
The DNA here is from genome assembly GCF_900747795.2 of Erpetoichthys calabaricus. Taxonomy (NCBI): domain Eukaryota; kingdom Metazoa; phylum Chordata; class Cladistia; order Polypteriformes; family Polypteridae; genus Erpetoichthys; species Erpetoichthys calabaricus. The sequence continues at coordinate 70,746,303 of NC_041406.2, forward strand.
TCCATCAACTGTCTTTAGTTCTTCCTGAGCAATTCCAACTTCTGTGACATAGTACTGTACGTTCAGCAAACTCTAGATCCCCACACTACGCCACTTGTGAGTGAAAAATATTCTTTTTTTTATTTTTGTAGGCAGACTATAAGAGAAACCAGAAACTTCTTGGAAAAGAAAAAACAGAATGGAGATAAGGCCTCAGTATTGATATTTGGATTATTATACATACAGTAATGAGAGCTAATGAAAGAAAAATGTTACAACAGAAATATACTGTAACAGATGAGGGAAGTTAACAGTCACATTATTCACATAATCCAGTCCAGAAAATACACCTAAGTATTTAATCAGTAGTTTGGTGTATGTCTCAAATCAAGTGAATCTCTAGATGCTAACACATTTCAAATGATTACATTTAAAACTCTGGAGTATACATATAATTCCTAGGGGTCTACTTTGTGATTTGCAGCATCCAGAGAGTATCCTCAGTTCCCATGGTTTCACCCAGATGGGTGGTATAATCTGTTAATGGAAATGTAGACTGGATTTTATTTAAAAAAAACAATCTCTTTATCTGTGATTTGTTTATCTAAACTTGGATGTAAAATCTATCTATCTAATTTCCAATGGATATGAGGAAATTAAGTTTCATTTTATTTATATGTATTCTGTTATATAAAAATATTAAGTAAATGTAGATATGGGCGGCATCCTCCCACACTCCAAAGACATGCAGGTTAGGTGCATTGGCGATCCTAAATTGTCCCTAGTGTGTGCTTGGTGTGTGTGTGTGTGCCCTGCGGTGGGCTGGCGCCCTGCCTGGGGTTTGTTTCCTGCCTTCCACCCTGTGTTGGCTGGGATTGGTTCCAGCAGAACCCCATGACCCTGTAGTTAGGATATAGCGGGTTGGGTAATGGATGGATGTTGATATGCATTGTATTAAATATTCAGTTGTATTAAATTCACTTTATTCTAGTATAACACTCCTTATGAAATACAGGTCAAGATCTACACCGATTCATAAACGTAATCCAGCCAAATACATAAGCATAGAATAATTACCAACCCAAGCATGTACCGGTTTCAAATACCAAGAAGAGACAACCTCACAGTCAGAATCTCAATTAGTAAGTGGAGCTAACAGAGTTTTCCGCTAGATAAGCATAACATCCATCCATCCATCCATTTTCCAACCCGCTGAATCCGAACACAGGGTCACGGGGGTCCTTGTGATAAAGACACGTAATCAGAATAGTTTTGCTACCTCTTTTAATGGAGATATCCAAGAAAATGATGTGTTGGTTCTTTTCTCTTTCCATAGCAAACTGGATTACAGGGAATACTGAATATTAAGTGGAAGAACATCCACATATTAAATAAGACTTTAAGTCCACCACTCTCCATACACCACCTTATTATTCCAAACCCCCTCCTTACACATACTGTACCTACCCTCCCGCCTTCCTCATTTGCTATATATTGTTTTGATTCCTTTATGTGTAATCGTTTTCCTCTGATGATGACTCCTGGTAGGGGCTGAAAGATTAGGAATAAAAAACTAATATGAGATATGTGACTCATCTTCTCCTTTTGTGCATTTGTAGCTACATATATATATATATATATATATATATATATATATATATATATATATATATATATATATATATATATATATATATATATATCATTGCATTCGTAGTCTGAGTCCCAACCTGATTGTATGGGAGTTTACCTACGATATACACGCTGTGGCACAGCGTAAAAGGACTTCGTCTCTGACGTCCAAGGTTCGATCCCCGCAAGGGGAGCAGTAGAGTGTGTACCCCTGATGAGCCCAAATAAGGGCGAAACACATGTCACGTACTCTTTGCATTATTTGAAAGTAAACTATGCAATATATATACATATACAGCATATACTGTAAATATACTCTGTATATTGTGATAGAAAGAGGGGCGCATGTGAGCCCTAGACCCCAACACGAACACACAAAATGCTCCCGGGTTCAAATAAAGAAATGTTTATTAAATGAATACCTCCAAAAAGCACCAAGTACAAGTTATCTCTCCACAATCACCTCTCCTCTTTCCAACACACTGCCCTCCTCTAGCTGAGTGTTGCCTTCCTTCCTCACAGCTCCGACTTGCCTGGACTAAGAAGTGCTGTCCCTTTTATTGAGGACCCAGGAGTACTTCCAGTGCCAGGGCTGTTGCCCATTGGAAGTACTTCCGGGTCACATGGAAGTCCCACATAACAGGGAGTACCTCCCCCTGCAGTGCCCTCTTGCAGCACCCACGAACCCCAGCAGGGCTGTGCTGCCAGACTGTAACTCCCTGCTGGTTTCCGAATGGGCATCGATATTAAGGGCTGCTGCCATCTAGTGACCTGGGGGAACTAACCCTTCCCTGTCCTTCCCTTTCGTCATGGTTAGGGAAGGTACTGCAAATATGTCCAGTCGGGATGCCTGTACATCTGCCTGGGGCAGATAAGATAAGGAATCTTTTCCTTTGTTTGAGTTGTCCATCCATCCCTCTGGGCCGGGATGCCTATCTGTCCTCTTGGAGCTTCTTGATGGGGCCCTTTCCTGGTTGGGATGCCCGTCCATTCCATATGCTACCTACTATATATATATATCTGCATGAATAATATTTGTGCAATGAGAATGTGAATAAATATATTCATGTATATATAATGTCATAGATGCAATATACAACAAGGACCATGCTTATGCTTCTGAGAGAAGTGATTTTTTTTTAATCAAGGTACCATTAAATTGAATACAAATACATCTAAGACAGTAGTAATGTTAACAAATGTCTATAATAACAGATTTATAATTTATTATAATTTATTATTCAGATGCGGCTGCAAGGCACTATTGTCTACAGCCTTGACCCAAGTGTCCTAATGGTAAACTTTCTTAGTTCATCCTTAATTAATCATACTCGAATGTTAATTGGTGTGAGGTTCCATGCTACATGACTGTAACACAGATGGAATTCCAGCCTCTTGTAGTTTATAAGACCAAGGATAAACAAGGTTGGTAGAGAAGTACACAGACATCAAACGTTACAGTACCTACAACACAAACAGTAAAGCACCTACAGAGGGAGAATACTTAAAAGATACATCCTAGTGTCTGTTATGCAGTTTTAAACATCTAAGAAATTTCTGCCACCAATCCCACCAGACTTCATCAATTCCTGCTAATAGGAGTGGACACTGACACACTCTCTACACTGCTTACCTAATACAGACAAAAAAAAATGTACCTGTCATATTTTTGAACGGGGTCTGATTTTATAATCGATTTTTTGGGTTTCAAGACCCGACTTATATGCAAGCATATACGGTAATTCAAACGCTGCTTATCTGAACTTATTATTATTTACAAGCCAGAGTACATATTAAGATCTCAAGGCTCTGGACACTTAAGATTCCAAGGATTAATAAAATAACAGAGTGAGGTAATGCCTTTAGTTAGAAGCCCCCATAGCTCCAAAATGTTTTGCCTGCTTATATAAGAGACTAGCAAAATACCCGCGCTTCGCAGCGGAGAAGTAGTGTGTTAAAGAGGTTATGTAAACATATATATATACATAAACATATATACATATATATACATATCTACATATACACATATCTACATATACATATATATATACATATATATATATACATATACACATCCACATATATATACATATATATATATATACACATATCAACATATATATACACATCCACATATATACACATATATATATACACATATCAACATATATATACACATACATATATACATACACACATACATACATACACATATATATATATATACACATACACAGACATATATATACATATACATATTTACATATCTACATATATATATATACACATATATACATATCTACATATATATATAGACATACATACATATATATATATCTATATCTATATATATATATCTATATATATCTATATCTATATATATGTATCTATATCTATATATATCTATATCTATATATATATATCTATATATATATATATATATATATATCTATATATATATATCTATATCTATATATATATATATATATATATATCTATATATATATCTATATCTATATATCTATATCTAAATCCCCGCGAAGTACTGCTTTTAAATTTTTATTAAGAAGAAAAGAAAACCTTTTTAAATTGAGGGAAAATATACCAATAACAATTTGTTAAGGATCTGTTTTTTTATGAAGCAGCCTTAACACAGCTTTTCCGCTGTTTTATAAATGAACGCCATATAACGTCTTCCTTTTTCCTTGCTTCGCCAAGGAAGGAGTCTTTTTATTTAATCCACGGGTTCTTCGCTTTTTTTTTTCTTTTTTTACAATTGTTATAGTTCTGTTTGTATACCACATTGTCAGTTCAGCACTCCGGTTGTAATATGACCAAGCTGTGCAAGCTTACTGTTAAGAATGCAACGTATAGTTGTACAGGAGAAAAGCAATCTTGCCTCAAATCAATGGCAACCTTTTGTAGGTCTATGAACTTAATTTAAACTTTAGGTTTACACAGTGCTTTCTTTCCGAAGTACCTGCACTCATGAATATGTCTGTATGTGTCAGTCGCTCAAATCCATCGCGCTTCGCACCGGCGAAGTACTGCTTTTAAATTTTTATTAAGAAGAAAAGAAAACCTTTTTAAATTGAGGGAAAATATACCAATAACAATTTGTTAAGGATCTATTTTTTTGTGAAGCTGCTTTCACACAGCCTCTCTGCTGTTTTATAAACGAACGCCATATATGGTCTTCCTTTATCATTGCTTCGCCAACGGAAGCAGCCTTTTTATTTAATCCATGGGTTGTCCGCTGTTTTTTTGTTCGTTTATTACGATTGCTATAGTTCTGTTTGTATACCACGTTGTCAGTTCAGCACTCCGGTTGTAATATGACCAAGTCGTGCAAGCACACTCTTGCGAATGCAACGTATAGTTGTACAGGAGAAAAGCAATCTTACCTCAAATCAATGGCAACCTTTTGTAGGTCTATGAACTTAATTTAAACTTAAGGTTTACACGGTGCTTTGTTTCCGACGTGCTGCGTTCTATCTCATTAAACTTGTATCTTGCGAATATGGTATTGCAAACGGCAGCGGTAGCGTTTCTATAAACTTAATTTAAACTTACGTTTTACACCGTGCTTTGTTTTGAAGTGATCACTCGTGCTGCATTCAGTCAGTTCACGTGAGCTGCTCTCTTGTGCCTTCTCAATTGTGTAATGAATGTTTTGTTCAGCGCTCTTTGGGGCTGTTCCTTGTTTTCAGTTCACGTGATTACGTAAGAGGCGTGATGACGCGATACGTGACTCCGCCTCCTCCATTACAGTATATGGACAAAAAAGAGGTCCAAGTTATGACCATTACGTGTACAATCTCGAAATGAAACCTGCCTAACTTTTATAAGTAAGCTGTAAGGAATGGGCCTGCCAAATTTCAGCCTTCCACCTACACGGGAAGTTGGAGAATTAGTGATGAGTGAGTGAGTGAGTGAGGGCTTTGCCTTTTATTAATATAGATGTCTCTTTAGTCTGTGCTTTTAAATTCATACTGAGGACTCACTACTTTAGTCTAGCATACCCTGACTAGAGCTACCGATTAGCTGTGCATATTGTATCTCTGTTTGTTACTCACATGTTCAAAATATAAGCATTGCAATAATTATGAAAATTAGTAACCCTGTTCTGTTTTTCATCTTGATATTCTGCTGTGTCACTTGGTGTCACTACTGTACTGTCAAGCTGTTTTCCTGCACATAGAAAATACATTTGAGTATACTGGGATCCTTGAAATCAGCGAAAGAATAGATTCTATTGTCAGATTAGATAGCCCAGCATTGACCTAATTGTAGAATGCCCAAGAAGGGGTGGATGGCAAGTTACCTGAGACCTCCAGCACTGTGACTCTGACTGACTTTGTCTTTTATAGCTGACTGTGGACGTTCCAGAGGTAAATTTTCTCCAGTCCTCCAGTCCAGTCCTCTGTTGTCAAATGGCCACAGTTCAACAAATTTAATGGACAGATATTGTTGTCTTCCATTTATGTTGATCAGTTTCAAACTACTTTGTGTCTTTATTTAATCATTATGTAATTAGTAAAGTTTGTGACTGCATTTATACATGAGAATTTTTCACAATGCTCTGCATCTGCACTCAGTGCAGAGTGCTGTTCAAAAAATGAACTAAATAAAAATAAAATAAATGAAACAGGCAGTGGCAAAAGCACACAACCTCAGATATGCACAGAATGAGATGTGTGAAGAAATTTAAAGGATCAAATTTACTTCCTTTGTTAAATAGCAGCAGTGTACCTGTGATATTTTTGTAAAATATTTCTATCAATTTTGTTGTAAAATTCCTTAAAGAGGTTTTTCAGGAAAAAAAAATCTATGTGACAGGCAATATATGAAAACTAATAGTCAGATTGCAATATAAAATGAAAGTACTCTATCCATTTTCAGAGATGTAAGTGTAGCAAGCAGTTTTAATACACTGTACAGCCTGTAACAAGAGGAATTCAATGTTGGAGTATGGAGTCTTTTGTGAAGGGAATGTAGATAAGCAGATGTTACTTTGAGAGTTTTATAAGTAAACTTAAAGAGAACTAAGGTGCTCGGTTCATGTGAGACATTTAATACAACTGTTTCTTAGAAATTGAATAAAGTCAGCACAGTAAAACATGGTGGCAGCAGTGATTACAACATTGAAGAAAACCAAGTGAGGTGAATCTAATTAAGGAAGACAAAGAAACCCAAACTAAAAGCCAGGACTGTAACCACTTCAAGCTTTGAATTGGAATGAGATGAATCTGTCCTAGGTATGGAAGTTATGGAAAGACAAATTTTCATTGTACCTGGACATCACATTAAGTGAAACTGAGGAGAAAAGGTAAAAGATTTCAAATATTTAATAGGGGAGTCAGGAAGAGAACTTTGTGACACGCTGCGCATTGTAGTGTCACCAGGGGCCTCATGTATAAACGGTGCGTACGCACAGAAATGTTGCGTACGAACCTTTCCACGCTCAAATCGCGATGTATAAAACCTAAACTTGGCGTAAAGCCACGCACATTTCCACGGTAACTCATACCTTGGCGTACGCAATTTCTCCGCTCGGTTTTGCAGACTGGCGGCACCCAGCGTCAAAGCAGTGCTACTGTTCCTGTGTGATCACCCTTTCTTTCTTAGCTCCATATTCCTGATGCGGCTTTATAAATACACTGAAACTAACTGCATATTGTTTATTAGTGTAATGCATCTGATTGTAATTAACCTGCAGCAATATAATGGTCCAGGAAATAGCCATAGTATTCCAAATACCATAACTGCTTTAGCGTTGTAACTCTCACTGCATCTTCTTCTTCTTTCAGCTGCTCCCGTTAGGTGTTGCCACAGCAGATCATCTTTTTCCATATTACTCTCACTGCACCACTTGGAGTATTTATATCACTGTATCTGAGTGGGGACTCGCAGCAGCAGCTGATCGGAAAGAGAATTATCGGTACACAGCATGAAGCAGATGCTGCCTGAGCCAAGGCAAAACACTTCAGAGACTTTCCTGTATGGACTTCGCGGTTTAGAAAAAGTTTCATCCCAAGAATTATAAACGCACTCAATCAGTCCATCAAGTGCTCCTTGTATAACTGTTTGAACTTATAAGTACAATTACCTCACTGTAAACTTGCACTACAGTTATAATATTGCACAACCTGTGCCACTTTATGAAGCGTGTATTTACATATGATGATATCATTTTTAAGATGAAATGCAGCAAAATATGTTGATTATATTATACAGCTAAAACTTTAACTTCATTTAAATAATCTGTATTGTTAATAATTAAACATGTGAGGACACGGTGCCGCAGCGCTAGCTAGTTCAGGGATTGTTCCTGCATTGCATTGTATTCTTGCACTGACGCGACACTGGAAAGATAGATGGACAGAATAATTAAACATGTACTACGAAGATATTTCAATGTTCCTTAAAAGTTTTGAAGAAGCGGCGTTCTAAGCTTACAGATGGCTTAACGTCTATTACAGAGCTGATTGTGTGGCGATTGGGCATTTGGAGAAAGAAAAGTTAGGACAGGAATTGGAGGTTAGTACGTTTGAAAGAGACAGTACTTCTGTAATAAATTATTTAATCGAAGGTCGCACATGGCGCAGAAAGCCTCTTGCGTGAGATATGAACAATCACTGCGCCACCGTGTTCCCATGTTTAATAACATGCTTTCATTCCTATCATCATGAAAATGATATCACGTATACATCTCAGTATTTTAATTATTCAGAGAGCTGTAATATCACGAATGTAATGGATTCTGTGTCCTGTCGGAGAAAGAGAAAGAACGGAAGCACGTAGTGATTCACACACATAGAGCACATAGAAGATCAAATACAGAACAAAGCATTGAGAAACTAGTAAAATAAACGATTTTAAGATGAAGTTTATGATGTTCTACTTTAATGGCAAAATAAACTACATGATTAAAGTGGAAATTTCGAGATTAAAGTTGACATTTCGTGCTTTTTTCCCACTGTGTGCCAATTTGTTTTCTCTGTACCCTAATAAGCTTTCATATGACACTCAGACAGTGGGCTACGACTCGCCTTTTCACAGCGACTTTGATATGTGATTTCTTTTTTATTTCGGGCACTGTGCGACTTTGTGAACTTGGATCTTTCGAGTTTCTCCAACACTCTGTCACTCGATCAACTTTCTTTTGTTGATTATACCACTGTTTAAACCAATAAATAGTACGTTTTTCTTTTGCCTCCACTTGGTATTCGCTGAAATTCTTATATATTCCCCCGTGCTTTTCCCATTGTCTTTTCACAGAAGGCTATTTATATTGATTTGCATATTCAAAGAGGCGTAATTCTGGGAGGATTTGGGGCGGGACAGAAGGCGCGTGCACGTATGTTACTTTTCACGCTGATCAGGATTTATGTAGTGGAAGAACGTGAAAGTTTGCGTGCGTACAGTTTCCTGCATCTGGATTTTTCTGTGCGTACGCACATTCCCACTTTTGTGCTTACGCCATGTTATAGTGTGAGTTCTACGCACGGCGTTATACATGAGGCCCCAGGAGATTTGACTAATAGCGTGTTATTAACTGGCTTCAACAACCACTGCAATGTGAGACCCAATGAAATTGGTGAGAGATATAAATGTTTTTCCCGAAACTGGAATAATAAATATTGACAAGTACACCACAGATTTGAGAGTGTTAACAGTGACATGCAACTTAGGAACAATAAAAGACTCCCTAATAAGAAATAGTTGTATTAAATAACTCAAACAAACCCAGATTCTAAATTCAATCCAAAGTTACTTACAACACTAACAGAGCAACATCTGCTCATCAAAGTTCCTCTCACAAAAAGCTATACTCCAAAAAAATTGAGTTCCCCTTCTCACTCTGCATTCCATAGAAAGCACTAAGTACAAGATCACAAGAATGTTGCCAGCTGCTGTAGTCATACACCTGGTCTGGAACAATGTAAAAAAGCATTGCACAAATACTTAAATTCAATAATAAAATGATCTGTCTAGTGCAAAGAACAATGTCAATACATGTAAATGAGTACAAATAAAACTAAATACTAACTGCATTTTACAAAAAGAAATATGAACAAGTCAGACTTAAATACACTTGCACACATACATTGAAAAGAAATACTTCACAGAACATGCTCATGCAAGGAAAGAGAGTGCAGTTTAAACAATGCATTTTTTTTTCAGAAAAATTAAATATTTCCACAGTGAAATTGAGGAAGGATGCAGCCCAACAACTCCAGAAGATTTAAATGCAAAAAAGGAAAGGAAAGTGCCTGGAAAAAGAAATTTAAAAATAATTCTGAGGTAATAACAAAAATAGGTTGCACCGTATGGTGTCCACTGTAGGACATCATTATCATTCAAAGAGGGTTGATAGGGGAGATGTGGTTGGGATGGGTTATTGAATGAGTTCAGCTTTTTAAACTTGTGAAATCAAGGATTTTAAAAAGTGCCTGGAAAGAAATAGAGGACAGGTGATCATTTTCTTGCAGGCAGACCTAAATTGAAACTCTGCAGAACTGATGAGCTTATAAATTAAAAATGACATTTTTGGGTAAATCATAAAACTCTGAAATAGCAATTTTATTATGATATGGAATAGTTAAATTAAATGTGAATAGAAATGACATATCAATATATGTGTAGTAGTTTTGTTATGAAAGGAGTGCATAAACATGAATTGTATGTACAATGGATGTCAAATTATTTCCCAATATCAGCATTGTGAATTAATGGTGACAGGTGTTTTGCAGTTGGTTCAAAGTGAAATTTTAAGTTATGTGATCACTAGACAGCAATACCTTTCTACAACATGAAATTATTTTAAAAAATATGCCATTCCTGTAGTTTTCTGCAAAAATGTTTGTTTTTAATAACCCTGCAAAATTATTTGTTTTTGTGTTTACAATGGAAAAAAGTGCATGTCATTCAGGAAAAGTATGGTGTAAGCTAAAAATCTTGATTACTAAGCTAGGACTGTAAAACAACACTTTTCTTTGACATCTCATTGTCAGAAATATGAGCGAACATTAGTGCTGCCAACAATTTTCAATGTAAAGTCACTAATACATGCTCACAAAATCGCCAGAAGTTGTGAAATGATGTCTTGGCCTCATTTGCATTTTCATATTAGGGGAGGGGGACTAGCTAAAAGCATTTTACTGAAATGGCAATGTCTATCCCTTTGGAGGAAGGGGAGGTTGGGTAATTATTACATGAACAAGAAACTAGCGGTAGTGGCTCTTTTTTTTTTGTGTGGTCACAACACAGCAACATAAGCAGCATGATACAGTGACATTACATCAAAGTGGGGGGCTTAATTTTGAGAGTGGCGGTGTGGTGCAATAGTGTGGATCAGTGACATTAGATCAAAGTGCTGTCTCCTGCAATAGTTTGCAAACTATGATTCAGTGACATTCATTTGGAGGGGGTGGAAGATTTCACAATGTGAAACTGCAAGAAGTGCATGGTGCAGCGCTATACAAATATCCTCAACCAAATAAATCTGCATGCAGTCTCACAGAACCTTGTATGTAACAATGCATAAAAATGCATAAAGATGAGCTGTTGCATAAGCAATATATTTCCTATCTTTAACGCACAACCGTGACATGTAGTATAAGCGACCAATCATAGTCACATATACATCAATGAAAAGGTCGGGAAACTCAGCTATCCAATGAAAATGAGTCTTTTATTGTATGCCGTGTACAGGTGACATCTTTGGTAAAAGCAGTTTTTTCATTTACATCCCTCCATCCATTATCCAGCCCGCTATATCCTAACTACAGGATCACGTGGGTCTACTGGAGCCAATCCTGGCCAACACAGGGCGCAAGGCAGGAAACAAACCCCGGGCAGGGCGCCAGCCCACCGCAGGGCACACACACACATACACACACCAAGCACAAACTAGGGACAATTTAGAATCGCCAATGCACCTAACCTGCATATCTTTGGACTGTGGGAGGAAATCGGAGTACCCGGGGGAAATCCACCAGACACAGGGAGAACATGCAAACTCCACGCGGGGAGGACCCGGGAAGCAAACCCGGGTCTCCTAACTGCAAGGCAGCTGTGCTACCCACCGCACCACCATGCCGTCTTTTTTCATTTACATAACCGTAGCAATTAGAGCAGTCAGTAGCACACCCACATTAATTTTGACATAGCCAGCGACTGAGAACAACTAGTCTGTGACTCGCTACACTAAAATTAAATAGGCTTGATTTTGTCGGAAGGGCAGGCTGTGAGTGAAGGAGAGCTGACAACCAATGAATACTCATTCAAAAGTACAATGCATAGAATGTAGTGCCACTGAATAAGCAACACGTGTGTTTTGAATCTTAGAAATAGAAGAGAAGCTCGCCTGTCTGATATCTGGTGTTTTACATACTAAAACAGAATGGAAAAAAGAAAGAAAAGGGCAGACACTGTGACTGGACTCACTGCACCTATTAACCTTCATATAGCACCGGCTCTCTCAGGCAGCATAGGGGCTATCGACCTTACAAACAGAAGAGAAACTCTTCTGTCTGATATCTCATATTTTAAATACCATAACAGAATGAAAAAAAGAAATAAAGGGCCGAGATAACCCTTCGAATGGCATGGACTCTGTCAGGCAGTACACTATTGACTGTCAGAAAAATTGGCAAGCACAATTATGCCAGAAGATCGGCACTCAATTGGTAAATCTGGCATGGACTGGGATTTTTAATCGTTTAATTTGACATGGTGCAGGGACAAGATCAGCAACAAAAAGTTTTTTAATGTGAGATTAGCTTAAAAGGATTAATGTGGACAATTCACACTGACTGTCTAGGCTAGGAATTGAAACAGGATTGAAGGAGAGGTGAAGCAGCAGCATTATCCACTATGTCCTCCATATTGTGTGTATGTGTGTATGTGTTTTTAATTATACATAAATCCTCCTGCTGCAAACATAATGAATATTAAAAAAGGAAAAGCTTTTAGTATTTAGAATTGTCAGTTTTGTATGTCAAACATTCACCACCTCTTAGACTAAATGCTGTATCCAATAAAATCAGGAAACCAATAACAAAGTTTCAATTAGGCATTGCATATAATAAGGATAAATAAATAAACTTATTTTTAGACCATATTGGCAAATTTTGTTGTGTTATCATTTTTGTTTAAATCTTTTTTTTAGAAATGATGCTTAATTTTGTATTAATTACTAGATACCTTTGCTTGTTAATAAAAACAGCCTTCTCTGGTAAACAGCAAAACCATGTGGCTGAAAATCAATACACTACATAGCATGCAGACAGGGTCAGAAGGTTTAGCTGTTCTTTAATAAAACATTACAATGGCCAAAAAGTGTAATCTAAGTGACTTTGACATCATCATGTACACAGGGTCAAAAGTTCTTTAACAAAACATTAGAATAAGCAAAAGTGTAATCTAAGTGTCTTTGACAATCATTATGATCATTGGTGTCAGATGCAGAGGATCCAGAATCTTAGAAATGGTTGCCCTCTGGGATATTCATACACTACAGTCTCTACAGTTTACAGATAATAGTTTGATAAACAAAAAATGTCCAGTGAACAATTTTTCTGTGGGTTAAAATGCACTATTAATGCCACAGGTCACTGGGAATTGATTAGCTATGTGCAAACCAACGGAACGGTCACAGATTGTCTAATATAAGCACTTTATGTAAGGATTTTTTTCTCTGTTCTTTTCTGTGTAACCAAACCATCATGTGCCAGTACATTTACAATGGAGAAGATGAAATCATATAACTGTTTTTTATCAGCTCTAGTATTTATATATAAGAAGTTCTTATTTAATGAAAAAAATAGTTTGCCAGAGATTTTCAATTCATCTAGAAATTTTGTCACCTTTCTATCTATACAAAATATAGGGTGTTAAATGGGCTATACTGTTTATGCAAATTATGCTAGACTTCATAGGATCAAGCTGTTCCACATGTCTTCAGTCTTCGTGAAAGAGAACTGCGATGTTCACATTCAAGGGCTTTCCCAGGCCTGTTTTAATCACGACATCCACCAGGACAACGGTAGTGGTGATCTCGTGTGACAATGCGGGTTCAGCTCCGTGCTCCCATTGGCTGTTAGGGAGCCCTTGAACCCAACACCGTCGGTAATGTCACCGATGAGCTAGACAGTGAGGCAATAACATTTGAGAAAGAGGATGGTTCAAAAGTGCAAAGTGCTTTTATTAAAAGACAAGCAAAACAGTGTTCTAATAAAGTGCTGTGCAATTCAGATGTCTTCATTAAATAAATAATCCATAAAAAGAAACGTGTGGAGGTTAAAATACAAAACAACAATCCTTTAAAACAAGATTAAAACGCACTTCAGGAAGCAGTCTTAAAAAAAAACAAATGACATGCCCGATGCTCCTTTCTGTTAGCGTTGGCGTCTCACCTGCTTCTCCCATGTGGGCCCTGCAACAGGCGAGACGCTCTTAATGCAGCTGACCTTCTGCCTACTTCTACTGTTACTGTCAGTCGCCATTCCGATCCTTGGCTCCGGTCGGCTCCCCCTGACAGTGACCTGGGAATTTCTCCAACGGCCAAGGCTCTCACGTGGAGGACACCACATCCCAAGTCCTGACTCCCGCTGCCATCCGCGGAGAATCTTCCGCCTTCCAGTCACTCCCGTCCTTCATACAAAACTCTGCGGGAGCGACAACAACTACTACGCCCGGGGTGTTGGCCTAACACCCAGGTTGCCTACTCAGCTGCTGCGAGCCTGTTCACGCTCACTCACTCACTTGCACAGGCACACTCTCTCTCTCTCCCTTTCTTGCAAGCTTTCTTCCTTCCGTAACCTCCGTCTTTCTTTCTTCGTCGTTCTTTTTTTTTTTCCCTCTAACCGGCTCGCGCTTCCCTTTATGCCGAGGTACATAGCAGCTGCAGCACATTAGCCACAGGAACAATCATGGATGTGGGTGAGAAACGTCCACACCGCAGATCGCCCTGCGGCTCGCTACAGCCACCACGCCCCCTCCTAAGCCGCGAGTGCGGTGATTATTTATTTTAAACCAACTGGCCTTTGCTGGAAGAGCTGTGGACCCATAACACCACATCTCCCTGACACATTACAGCACAAGTGTGTAAAAGGTCATTTCAGAATACACACCACTTGAAGCCAAAAGGCTAAAGCGTTTAAGGCCACACCAGGTTTCACTCTTGTTAGCTAAAAACAAGATGATGAGATGGAAATGCCATGTGATCACCAAAGCTGAGTAACGGAACATTGGCAAAATGTTAGGTAAGGTCAGAATTTATGAGAAGGGTGTCTCTGAAGAACAACATGGGCATTCCCCAAGCAGTATGGGTGGGTTTCAAGCATCCAATCAGAGAACGTAATGGGCGTTCCCCAAGCTGTATGGGCTGGTTTCAAGCATCCAATCATTGTTAAACCTTTTTTTCGGTGACAAAAAACAGGGAAACTGGAATGCAACCTGCAAAATACAACTGTAACGGCTTGGTTCTGCCACTAACTTTCAATATTTAAAATGCGATGAGCTGGGATGTGTAATGTGCCTGCTTTGCTCTGCATTAAGCCGTACTGTTCCAATTTATAACCACACACATCCACACGTGATCTCCTTCTGAGCATGCTTTTTTTTAATCAACTTACCATTCTTCCGGATGTCAATGTCAGATACGCTACACATTACAGTTCTTCTCGTCACTGTGTTATGTGTACATTCTGTCTACCTCCCCATCCCCTTAGCACAGTAACATGACTGTACAATACCAATATTTCTTTTGTCCAATATATATTTATATTCTGCTATAATATTCAGATTAATGAGTATTTAGCTCCTATATAATATTCTGTCTCTGTGCAATGCTCATGCACTTTACCTTTTATACGATTATTCATGTGTAGATATTTCACAAACCTAACACCAGCTTTTAAAACAAATGGCTCCCTCACTCGAGGACATTGCCAACACCCGGTACTATAGCAGAGCAAAGAACATCATCAAGGACACATCTCATCCCAGTCACTAACACTTCGAACCTCTGCCCTCAGGAAAACGTAACGTCAATCAAAATACGCACTAACAGACTGCCGAACAGCTTATTTCAAAAATAATTCCAGTTGTTCAATAATAACTTTGAACGTCTTTAATATCCATACGCATCCAGACAAAGATTCTTTTTCCGGTATGATAAGAAGTCCTGTCACAAAGCCAATCAGATACTTAACTTGAAATCCGTCCAGCTGTCATTTTAGCCAGTCAGAAACTCCAATGGAACCCGCCTACTCTGCTTGAAATCCATCCAGTGTTTGTTTTAGCCAATCAGAACAATGCTTTGAAACCGCCCACTGTAATACACTTCCAGTACTTGAAATCCGACCACTCGGGTCAGTGTTCTGCAGAGACCAGTACTTGGAATTTATCATGACCAGCACCAAGCAATGGATCCATCCTACCTTGAATTAGATGTGTGGGGAATTTCTTTTTGACACACAATATGCCTCTTAATACTGTCACACACATGCACATGGAAGGCAGGTAAAGGGCTCGAAAGAGGGTAATACCTTGCTGGACCAGAGAGTGGCAAAGTGCACTGATCAGCCTGGGCTCGATGACAATACTTCAGGTCCAGGTCCCGTTAACACCACTACCTGTTTCAGTCCTGATTACATCACTTCCAATTCCAGTCCCATTGACATCACTTCCTCTAACCAGCTTTAAAAACACCATTTTGTGTATTTCACAACTTTGACGCTGTCTGATAGTGGTGTCCATAGGTTTCTTCTCTCACACATAAAGTCAAAAACACAAAACCCCTGCATAGTTGTCAGTATTTACAGACAAAGCGAAAAAAAAAACAAGAAATGATTGTTTTTGAGTGAATCAGAAATGTAATAGGTTGGTCGTTTTACAGTTACTCATTCAGTAGTGTTGATCAGTGAAATTTGCAGAATGTTTTTCACAGGAAAAATGCAGTGCCCTGCCAACGACCTTGTTTGTCGAAAATTTTCCTGGAAATTCATCTTGCAGCCCATGATGATTTCCAAAGCCAATGTGACATCACAGAGCTGTAGCAGCCATGCCCTGAATGTTTTTGCACACTTACTGCAAGATTGCTGCCTGATCTGCTTCATGCATGCAAGATATATCAATCCTCTCCAGCCAGATTTGCACCTACATGTATTTATGTATATATTTAAAAAGGCATTTTTATTTGAGGGGTACATAAGCTGTCCATAATGAGAGTATTTTGAGTACTGCTACCTGATATATAATAATAATGATCCCTGTACGCTGGAAGCTCCGCACCACATGGCTAATTTGCATGCATAATTAGCTATGTGCCACTCTAAAGAGTCAAAACAAGCCTTAAAGGAGCCCTCCTCCTCGAGTTAGAATGAGACACTTTGAAATAACAGTAATAATGACAAAAGATTTATTACTATTTACAGGCCATTTCTAACTTCATGATGGAAGAAAAAATAGCAAAGTATCTGCACAGACATATCAGAAATAAAGAAGATGTTAGAATTGCTCCAGGAGCAGTGACCTCAAACAATGGAATGAACCAGACACATGCTGCTGTTTCGTGGTGCAGACTAATGTAGATTGAAACTCTGTGAGTGAAATGATATGTGCGTTTTTTAAAACTTACTGATAGTCTGTGGCTATTTGTTGCACATTATTTATGGTTACCCTTCTGTCTGCGTCTGTTGTTGTTTGATGCATTGTGGTACAGTGATTAACACTGCTGCCTGACAACTCTAACTTTTTTGACTACAATAAACAGTTTTGTTGGCAGGCATCTGGGATGCTTAAAAAGACCATTGGACCATTCTAATCTACAGTACTTAATGCTAGTTTGGTTCCTCTTTGTCAAATGACTTCAATGCATTTCAAGTAGTTCAGCAAAATTCATGAACATTACTGTGATTTCACCGAACTCATGGTGAAGTGAACTTTGCAGTGTTTGCTCATACTCTATCCTGCAGCAATAATCATAACTCAGGCCAGGAGATTTTATCTCTTCACAATATGACTACAGTATATTCTTTTTCAGATTGTTTTTTTGTATTATCTATTTTTGGTGACATTGTTTGATTACATCTTGCCTGATGAAGGGGCCTGAGTTGCCTCGAAAGCTTGCATATTGTAATCTTTTTAGTTAGCCAATAAAAGGTGTCATTTTGCTTGACTTCTCACTATGTTCATAATAGCTAACACGGTACAACACCCTAGTACTGGTGACATTGTGAAAACACATAGCCTTTACTAATATTCACGGACAACTACACTGCAAATACTAATATGAACCCGTTGCTAGTCAGTTGTTGGGCTTCCCATGTGCAAAGAGTAACTAATAGAATCTGTTACTAAAAATTAAATGTTTGTTAAAATCTACAGAGTGTCACATCCAGTATTCCATAGACTCTTCTGTGCTACTTAACATATAATAGAGGAAAACATTAAAATTTTCCAAAGATGGTGGCAGCCTTTATTAAGTGCCTCAATTATATCTGAGCGTGGCTTAGGTGGTACAATCAGTCTTCAGCCTTGAATTACTAATAACTACTCATGTTATGTACCAATATGCTGATGCTGACTATATTATAAAGTGTACTAACTCCTACTGGCAGCTTAATAATACATAGATTCTGTTTTTGTAGACTGTTTTATGTACAGTACATATTTTTATTATCACATTTTTTATTTATTTTCATTATTTCCTTGCTTTGATTCATATTCTTAAGTGCTTTAAAAAGAACCTTGTAATGTTAAACTCAGTAGAAAGTTCTTATATAAAACATTAGCAATTTATTAGATGCCAGTTCCCATTGCAGTAGAGAAGTTAAATGTACTGTAGCCTGATGAATATGTGATGCAGAGACCCCCTGAAAAAAAACTTTGTTCATGTGGGTATGTTCGTTTAAATGTATTGTTAAATAACTTTGTGCTACTGGAAAATCTACGATTACCAAAATGCTCATATTCATTTGATCAAACTGCCTTTCAAGCTCTGCTGAACTACGGGGAATCCATTTTATGCAGTTTAACAAACGTGTAATTTGTTCATCATTGTGATGATTTTCCCCACATACATTTATTGCAGTAGAAATTTCAGATACTTTTCTTTTTTTATGGAAGGGTTTTATAGCATATCATTTAGCTCACTACAAAGCAAAATTAGCCACAATAAAATGGGGCAGATGACAGATTATCATAAAGACGAGGAAGGTGCTGGCATGATAACACATGAGAAAATTACGGTGTAGCTTAGTGTTAAATAGAGCATGACTGGAGGACCAAATAGGATATAATAATTCAAATATTTCTAACAAGTTCTAACACATAGCTTGTGTGTGTAGACCGTTAAATCAATGTCTTCCTCCACCAATAGTGTTCAAGTAAATGAATAATATTTTGATGTTCCTTGGCATATCTGCATCCCTTAGTACCAAATAATTTTTTTGAAAATTATTTTTAGCTCTTGCATTTTTATTTATTAAAAAATAAAACTATATTTAAAGTCTAGCACATTTGAAATTTGAAGAATGTAGCAATTCTTCTAAATTAGTAGCTAAAAAAATAAAAACTCACGATTTACCAAAAAGCACTAGAAAATCATGGAACTCATAACAAAAAGAGAGATGGCACCAACATTACCACACAGTTTTCCAATAAAAATGTTATTTATTATCATGATTACATAAACTGCGGTGGGTTGGCACCCTGCCTAGGATTGGTTCCTGCCTTGTGCCCTGTGTTGGCTGGGATTGGCTCCAGCAGACCCCCATGACCCTGTGTTCGGATTCAGCGGGTTGGAAAATGGATGGATGGATGATTACATAAAATAAATCACTGCAAATTTCCAATAGATGTAGTTGGTTTATTGACAATTCTGTGATTTGTCAGATACTCGTGTACAGTTAGTGGGTTTGCAAATCAAGATTAGTTAAGCAAAAGCTGGAACAGAACACAATGATAATTGCAATAATACTGTTTTACTGGCAATTTGGCACAGAGAAGGCAGAACAAAACCCTTTGGATGATAAGTCACCTTCAAAATGATGTGTTGATGTAAAAGCTCCGAGGAACAAAAAAGGCACATATGTTCACCTTCCCAAACAAAGTCTTCTGGAAACATTTTTCTTTGCTTGTTGAGCAAAAAGAAACAGTAGGATTTTTGGTAAAAGCATTTTTGCATTTAAAATGATCCTACTTTGTTCCATATTGTATATTTGATTATTAATTTTGTTAATTAATTACAAAATGGAATGACCAATTAGGTTATTTGATTGCACAGTTTATACTACACTGCTACTCTTGATTTTTGTTGTTGTCTTGTTTTATTGTGATGTGTAATTGAAACAGAGTTCCTTAAATGAATTAAGGTCAATCTTAAATATACTGTAACAGTAAAATGTGTTTTCTCATAACTTTATAATATTTAATCAGGAATAATCTATATCAACAAATATGATGTTTGTAAAGGTGAAAGCGATGCAATTTCTGGTTTGCTGATAGTGAAACTAGGCCATTCTATGCATGAAATGCAATTACTTTATAGAAAATTAAAGTCTATGCTACCTAACAGAAAGAGCACAGCATTATTAATAACAGTTAATAAACCCATAAATGATTTGTTTGTAGTTAATTTAGAAGGGTTACGTTAAAAAAGCAAACAGTAAAGTGGGGCTCACATGGTTGGTACACTTATGTTGTATTACATGGCACACTGCCCTTAAATTAGCAGAATATTGAGTGAAGCAGCATTTAACTCAGTCCAAAATAGAAGCTGGTACACACTGAGGGAAGTGCAATCATCCTGACCTTGTCACTGTAATTGCAAATATTTGTGTTGTATTTTTAAAATTATTAAAATCCCAAACTTAATAGATCCCTATCATTAATATGGGGAAAGATTGTTCATTAGGAGACAATGCATTAAAGGGTGTCGTGATCTAACAGTAACTTTTTGATATTGTAATATCCATTCATTTTCTTAAAAATAATTATTTTTTCTATTACGGTGTCATGGGAAGCAATGAGAGAGAGAATTGTGAACTATTTCTTCAATGGACACCAGTCCATTGTGGCACTCACTTATGCTAACTCATAAAAAGTGAGTTGAGTTACTAATTCCCCTAATACGCTTCTTTTTGGAATGGGAGAAAAAATATTCAAACACTGGGAAAATATACAAACTCTATCCAGTTGGAAAGTAAGTCAGGAACATTACGTGTTCAGCCTAAGGCTGTAATATTTTATTATTATTTATATTCAAATATTAAAAAATATGTAAAGACTGATTTAACCTATCCACCATAAACATTTTGTCAAGACCAAAGATGGAGGATTGGGATTAATCAGGGTAATTATGGACATCTGGGTAACCAGCAGGAGATGCAAGTTCCTAGGGAATGTGTTAATTTAGAACTGCAACCATAGTGCACCCGATATATACAGTTTGTAGACATCTAACCATCACCCCTTTATGAGTTTGTTGGATATCCCATTTCAAAATCATGGCCATTAATCATGCCTTCCAGAACACAAAGAAACGTGCTAGTGAGTGCATCAGGCAGGTGCCTCATTAATTCCTTCTACCCCATGAGGAGCGTTAGTGTAAGAGGAGTCAGCATGGGGCAGAGAGAGGAGGAAAAAAAATGAAGAAGAAAGACAGAAGTAGAACCATGAGAACAACATCGGAAGGAGAAGCAGGATGAGCAGGCAGCCAGGGTATTAAAGGCTGGATGGATGTCCCTGTGACTGAGTGAAGGGTTGTCACTCCAGGAGCGGATTGTCTCCACTGATTTATTGTTGTGGAATGAGAGTAATCATGGTGGAGTCCTACCCCAGGGATCCAAGGTGCACCAGAGGAGCGAGATGGAAAACAGGAGGACAACCGACCTCGAGTGGTCTGACCGATGCCATTTGTGGCAGCCAAGACAGGGGTTTGGGTTGGTGAGGACTGCGGCTGTTGGAGTCTCCACCAGCTGAGCGAGCAATGGGTGAGCTGGGGAGATGAAAAGGGAGTTGTGTTGGGCTCATCCGTCAGAACAATGAAGGACCTGATGGCTGATGGTTTTAATCTCGTTTTATTCTGGATTTTTAATCTTGCTGATGTTCACTTGTTTTATTGAATTATTTATTGAAGAGAGCATTGCAGTTTTTGGGACACACTGTTTGTTTTGACTGTTTTAATAAAATGGACCAAGGCACTTTTACACCTAACCCTTGCTATGTTTGTGGGTGGTGTCCTCATCCGCTGGCTCATTCCTCAGGTTCATTATTGGCAGTAGCGGGTTCAAAAGGCTCCCCAGAAGTACCAGGTAGCATGACGCTGACCTGCACCATCAAAACCTGGCTTTGTGCATGGGACATAGTCATGAAGGAACAGAAAAGAGCCTTACCCAAACTATTGCACCAAAGGTGCACAATCGTCTAAAATGTCTTTGTATGCTGTAGCCTTAATGGTACTCGTCACTGGAACTGACATGGTCTAACCACGTAAGACAGCCGTAGACCATTAACACCAAAATTTACAGTAGGTGCCATACAGTCTGGAAGGTAGTGTTTGCCTGGCATCTTCCAAACCCAAAGTTGTCATTCAGATTCCTAGATAATGAAGCATCATTCTTCTGTCCAGAGAACATGTTTCCACTGCTCCAAATTCTAATGGCGGTATTGTGCATAATGATCTTATGCTTGTGAGTAAATGCTTTCCATTGAACCCCCTTTCATAAACCTTCCAGCCAGCTGTTTGTGTGCTAATTTGGCTTCCAGTGGCAGTTTAGAACTCTGATGTGAGTGATACAGTACACAGTATGTGATTTTGAAATGACTTTCTGCTAAAGCGCTTGGGAGCCCCACTCTGTGAGTCTATGTAGTCTGCCACTTTGTGGCTGAGCTGTGGCTGCTCCGAGATGCTCCCATTTCACAATAATAGCACTTATAGTTGACCAGAACAGATCTAGCAGAGCACAATTTCACATACTGAATTGTGGCAAAGATGGCACTGAACTCTTCGATACACCATATTATACTGTCAATGTTTGTCAATTGAGATTGCATGGCAAGACTCAACAATTTCAAGGGGTCTCCACATAATTTTGGCCATATAATGTATCCCTCCCCCAGTAACCACACATATTAAAACAAGGAAAAATATACTACTAAAGTAAGGATGTACTGTATATTTAGCTTGCTTTTAAATGTGGCTTTTGCTTTCACCTTCATAGGGGAACAATGCCCATAGGACAGTTTAATTTTTGGCAACTGTATGCTTACCTTTTGGGAAGTTGAAGAAATTTCACTTAGACACTGTTAAGAAGGGATATCCTCAGTCCATTTAGTCCTAGGCCAGCTTCAAATTCAAGAGTCAATTTCATTCATTTAATACCCCTAAAGCAGTTCCCTTGGTGCAAACATAGCCAATCACATAAGAAAACATTTCCTCCAGCCCATTGGTGGATTTTTATTAATATTATGAATATATTTTCTGATTACCAACACTGCATATATCAGTAAACAAAACATTATGTTTATTCATTAACCTGATAATCCTTTAACCTGAAACTCCTCATTATGCCAAGTTTAATGTGAAATTTGTCATGTTTGTTGTTAACTACCCTAAATCAAAAACTACCCTGTTCTGGCTAAATTCAGCTAGCATTTCTTAATTTGATTAGTAACCTAAATTTTTAAAACATGTTTATATGTGTATGTTTACTGAGCATATATGCATTCAAAGCAGCTAAGCTTACAGACTACAGTGACATGCAGGCTACAATGTGATTAAAAAAAGCACAAAAACTTGTTTTTTGGAATTAGTGGGTTCACACAAGTCCACAAATACACAGAGTGCTGAATGAATTTAGATCTTCAGAATGAGTTTCTATTCACTGCTTTTTATTCACTTACTTGTTTTCTCAAGTACAATTCACTCCACCTGAGACCTCATATGGAATACATTAAGTGGGTAAAAATGAATGGATGGATGGTTCTTACAAAAATGAAACATTGCAAAACATCTAGAAATGTCAGCATTTGTAGAGAATTTTTACACAAAAGAACTTGCGCATGAATTCTATTTTTGGTAATAACACGTCATAGTGATGTGCTGCTTAAAAAACAGGGTAACATTTTAGTTTAGGTACTGGAAAAAATGAAGCAGTACACATTTACTCTTATGTAAAAAGACCTTAACAAAGGCTTCTTTTGTAGATAATACACTTACAAAACATCAGTAAAGTGGTTATTCATCTGTGCAATATGGTTTACTAAAATAAATTCACTTTGGAAAAGCTTAAGTGAGACATATGTCTCTTGATAATTTTATACTTCACTGTAGACCTGCAAATCCCTCATATTTATCAGTAATTGTACCAGCATATCAAATTCCACACTGCATAGAGATGAATAACCACTTTACTGATGCTTCATAACCATAATTAAGACTAAAAGAACCCTTTGTAAAGGTCTTGCTGCATAAGAGTAAATGAGTAATAGATTTGTTTTTACAGTACCTAAAGTGTTACACTATTTTTTAAGCAGTACATCTCTATGATATTTGAATTATTTCTCCAAAATTAATAAAAAATGCAATTTCTACACTAACTAACAATATTACACATTAAGCATGTACAATATTCTGAAGTCTACATGAAGGTCTGGGTATAGTGCCATTAGTTAAGAAGGAATAATTGACATTTTCAAATGCAAATGTATTATTTGACCCAACAAAAATGAAAGGAAAGTTATTTGGCTGCTAGTTGATTGCACTGCTAACTAGTGTAAAACTTTCAGAAATATTGCAAATCTACTCTCCATATAGAAAATCATAAGCCTAAAAGTACAACGATTCTGTGCAATAATTTTATGTAACATTTTATGTCACGTTTTTGTCACACTTTAAATCGGGCTTATTTGAAAACCTACATATATATGTTTGGTATAATTCTTTTCAGGATTTATTGAACTTTAATGTGATGTTGTTAGATTTTCAGATTCTTATTCCGTTTTTAAATTATAAACTAAAATATCAAGAAAGTCGTGGTTTGTAGTATAGACCTTAATGTTTGCAGTACACCATTCAATGCATATGTCTCTGTTATATGCCATTTTATTACTGCAGTGGTTGTGATGCACCATCTTTTGGAATGACAGAGACATAGCAAATGGACAGACACACAGACAATTATCTTTTTTTTTAAGGTGGAAATATCAAATAGTCAGTACAAAATACTGTAAAAAACATAGAACAATCTGCAGGAGAATATGCTGTTGTGACTATGTGGAGTGCTAATGAGTTAATCCTGTACTTAAATACAATTTTTATTTGTCACATACAAGTATACACAGTACAATATGTAGTGAAATGCTTAGTTGATATCTCCAAGATTGTTCATTAGTAACAAGCATATAAAAAAGGCAATAAACAATAAATGCAAAACTCTACAAATGCCAATAAATATAATCATATACAGTGGCAGCAGGAGTGTGCAGTTTATTATTATTGTAAATAAATGTAAAAAATGAATATAAGCGTACATGCATATGTTCCTAAATAACAAGACATATGAAAATCCAAACGTATTGGAAGTGAAAAAATGTGAAAGATTGCAAAGGATAAAACAGTTGCTATGGTATAATTCAGCCACTCTAAGCCTTTAGCTTCAGTGTGTTGAGACAGTAGTGTACCATGTAGCCCTAGGCACTGTCTCTGTTTAGGATCAGGATGGACTACTGAAAGATGCTCTTTCTCAGTCTATTAAAACTGGTCTTCAGGCAAAGGTTTCCCTGACTGCAGCATGCAGAAGAGGCCGTTGTGTCAATGGTTGGCATTTTAATGATTTGTTTTACCCTAGTCTGACATCATTTGGTATAGATGAGCAGAAGGTTAGAGAGTGCACTACTGATGATACATTCAGTTGTCTGCACCACTCTCTGCAGAGCTTTGCGATCCTGCTGTGTCCTGTTTCCAGGAGATAGTAGTCCCTGTCAGGATGATTTTGATGGTGAATATGTAGAAGATTCCTGAGGCAGCTGAGGTTGTAAAAATATTGTTGTGCCATCTTCACCAAGGGGTCAGTGTGTATGAACCATGTCAGGTCCTCTATGATGCAGACACAGAGGTATCTGAAACTGTCCACCTTCTCCACCTAGGTACTGCTAATTCTGTGTGGGAGGTATTGCCTCTGCTATTTTTATACAAAGTCCATAATCAACTCCTTTGGCTTGCTGACATTCAGGAGTAGACTATTGTCCTGATACCAGTGTGACAGACTCTCCACTTTATTCATGTAGGCCTGCTCATTGTTATTAGATATCAGGCTTACAACTGCTGTTTTATCACCAAAACTGACAATAATATTAGAGTCATGTGCACTCATTTGTGTGGGGTAATTATCGCAGTGCACTCAGAACACCCTGTGGACACTTTGTATTGACAGTGAGGGACGATGAAGTGCGGCCACCCACTTGATCCACCTTGAGTCTGCCATTCAAAAATTTACAAACCTAGCAGCACAATGTATGTATACATGATCTTGGTTTATCTGAGGGGTTTGCTGACATTAAAATTCTAAACTATAGTCTATAAAAAGCATTCATTCATAATTCTCTCTCCTGTTGTCCAGTGTTTTGTCTTGGTAGAGTAATATATTGCTCTACTTTCCCCTTTTGTATTATTAATAAGTAGCCTTTGTCAGAATGCCTCTAATCTCCCAGACTTACCACTGTTTATAAGGTATTATACTGTAGTATATAACTCCTCCCCACCTTCCCTTCTACATCTATAACCTCAGGCAACTAGGCATAGTAAAAGACAAGCAGGAGTTAAGTTACAATTTAAACAATGTATTATTGATAATATTCATAAATAATAACAATATGCAAAGTGCATTTGAATATTGGCAACCATACAACTTGATAAATGGTGATGTGTAGTTTCAGGTGGCACACAGACTTTTTAGTTACTTAAAAATGTCTCTAGTTAAGGCATCATTGGTGGTCAGCTTTCTTCAGAACAGGCCACATGCCTGTCTCAATATGGCTGCCGAGCTGTGCTCTTCATTGTGTTGTCCTTTTCAGTTCATGCATCAGTTTGGTAAGAGAGAGAGAGAGGGTGAGATAAAGCAAGCAAGTTTATAGGTTTTTTGTCCAACCCCTACAGGCAATAGGGAGTCATGGTACTTAAAGGCTTTTGATACAAGATAATTCCAAACAGCCATACTTCAGACCAATGGGGGGATAGAACATCTTCACATCTGCCATCCCCCAAAACCATATGTTAAGGTAAAGCTTGGCAGTTAGGCAGTCTGGCATTTCCTGTGGGAGTTGAGAGACTTCAGAGAAACATTTACCAAACTTGTTTCAGGAACTTCCCCCACAACCATATCGTAAAATTCAAAGAGAACCATTCCTACAGGGGAGGGGGGTGGGGGGGGGGGGGGGTAAACATGAACGTTTCTCACTAATGTAACACTAATATTACATTACTTTGCCTAAGTTACAAATAAAGACATACAAAATATTTATCAACTTGTATGCAAAATATCATATCACAACACCAGATAGGCCAGTACTGTATGTAGGATCAAATTGATGACATTATCTGGGGAACCAATGGCGTGATATAAGATCAGAAGATCAAAAATGGATCTAGGTCTTTGCACAGTGAAGAACATATGTATTCTTGACTAGCCTCTTGAACCACTGGCTAAAAGAGTGCAATGGAATGGTGGTCATTCAGTGAAAGAGCTCCATACATCACACAGTGAGCACTACTTCCTCACAGGTCAGAGCTCCTGTCGCAGATATGATATACCACTTACTGCTATTTGCAGCATGTATATCAAAGTGTGCATTGAAATCATTAAGTACATCTGCCAGAAAGGTGTTGCTGCTCACCATGGTTGGGGTAGTCGCTTTATAAATCATTTATTGTCCTTAGATCTCGCCACCCGTGCCTGGGATCAGACTGTTCCAATTGTGCTTTCATTTTTTCCTTAACCTGCCATTTAGTGGCTTTCACTTATGTTATATAAGGCAGCTTTGTAAATGTCTATATTCCCAGGAATAAGTGCATCAGCAATAGTTTTATTCACCCATAATTTATGCTTTGGGAAAGACCTGATGATTACCTTGAGCACAATATCATCCACTAGCTTACCTATAAAGCCTACCACTGCTTCTGTAAAAACACTAATGTCATCATCAGAGCTGTGGCCTGAACATATTACAGTGTCACTCAGTGTGTCCTGGAGAACAGCCTCTGATTGGTCTGACCAAAGTGTGACCTCACACATGTCTGTTTTAGCCTTTGTTAATATCTTATATCTGGAAATAAGTAACATGGCACCATGATTGGATTTGGCCAATGAAGGGAATGACTGGGCTTTAAAGCTGTATTTTTACAAGGGTGTAACAAAGACTCAGCGTTCTTTCCCCTAACTGTTTAAGATAAGGAATGGTAATTTATTTGCAAATTAATTAGTACAACATAGTGAATAAAGTAAGAATCTGGAAACAGAAATGCCAAGTAGCTTCAATAATAATACTCAGCCCTTTTAGTCCTTTCTAAGCTCATTTTCAGAGTGTATTAACATGATTCCCTTTTCTACCTCCTGACATAACTTTTCTTCCTTTCCCCAAGATGAGCCCTTGCCACCTCTCCATGCCCTACTCCAAAATTCCTGACTGAGGAGTCCAATTTACTTATACTGTAAGTTCAGTCCCAGGAGTACTTCAGGCACCATTTCAGCCTACCAAGAAGTAATTATGGACTGTCCATGTTCCCCCAGAGATTCTGGCAAACATATGTTTGTGGGATTCTAACTATGGTATCTCACAAGCAATTTGGGAAATACAGCACCTGTAGTGCTAGCCCCAGTCAAAACATCTGACAGTACAGCATCCCAGCTAGGAAAAGGTATCACTCGGGATGTGTACTGCTGTAAACTTCTCTGGCTGCTTGTTTTTTTTCACAGTGCACACTGTTCCTGTATTGTCAAGAGATACAAGCTAAAATGCTACAGCACACACTTCTAGCACTTCATCAACTTGGTCATTGTGCTTTGACAGGTTTCTGGGAGCTGAAATCTAACCTGATAGAATGGGGTATCAAACAAGAACCATCCCTGAAGAGGGCACTACTGTACTGAAGAAAAAACACATTGACAGCTTAGAATTGACAGTTCTCACAATATGTCATTGGACTGTGAAAGGAAACAGTTTTAAAAATACAATACCAAAGCTATAAGGTATTTTGTCCTTCAGAACCAAGCATGTCTTACATGTGACAGAAGCATATAATTTAAAACACACATTACAATACTATCTAAAACATGATTTTTTCCATCTTAAAAATGTTGGAGGATAACTTTTTAAAATTAATTCATGCATTTACTTCTAGTTGGACTGACGTCTGCAATGTGTTATCCACTTGCTGTTCAAATCATTCTTTACACAGTTTTCAGTTCATTCAAAATGCTGCTGCAAGACGAATTACACGAACCAGGAAATATGAATTCATAACTCCAGTTCTAAGCTTAGGGCAGGTTTTAAAACCCTCTATTTAAGTTACAAAGACCTGCTTACTTATCTAAGCTTATCATTAATTTCAACACTTAAACACTGCTGAAAACACATTACTTTATGGCTTTCTCATAGCTTCATCTTAGTTTAATCCTGATACTCTGTATACTCTGTATATTGCATGGAGCTGGACAGCTTGACATCTTTTGCTGAGAGACGGGTGCTGAGCAGGCTCCTATCAATTATGGAGAATCCACTGCATCCACTAAACAGTGTCATCTCCAGACAGAAGAGCAGCTTCAGCGACAGACTGCTGTCACTGTCCTGCGCCACTGACAGACTGAGAAGATCGTTCCTCCCCCAAACTATGCGACTCTTCAATTCCACCTGGGGGGGTAAACGTTAACATTATACAAAGTTATTGTCAGTTTTTACCTGCATTGTTAACAATCTTTAATTTAATGTTGTTTTTTGTATCAGTATGCTGCTGCTGGAGTATGTGAATTTCCCCTTGGGATTAATAAAGTATCTATCTATCTCTATCTATCGATTCAATTAATTATCATTATTATTCATGGTGGCTCCAAAATCTGTACTAACCCCTACTTTCTCTTCTGTTCTTTTTCTGGTTTTCTGTGGTGGCAATCTGCACCACCACCACCTAATCAAAGCACCGTGATGTCCCTACATTGATGGATTAAAGGCCAGAAGTCCACATGACCAAGTTCTTCCATGAGAACCCTGAATACCATGAGGACTGATTGAGGTCATTTATGTTAGGTAGAATGCCTAGAGGGGGTTCGGCGGTCTTGTGGCCTGGAACCCCTGCAGATTTTATTTTTTCTCCAGCCGTCTGGAGTTTTTTTTTTTTTTTTTCTGTCCTGCCTGGCCATCGGACCTTACTCTTATTCTATGTTAATTAGTGTTGCCTTATTTTAATTCTTATTTATTTTGTCTTTTTTCTATTTCTTCATCATGTAAAGCACTTTGAACTACATTATTTGTATGAAAATGTGCTATATCAATAAATGTTGATGTTGTTGTTGTTGCACAAACCAGAGTGCACATTAAGATCTCAAGATGCCGGTCTGCTTCTGATTCCAAGGATTACTAAAATAACAGTGGGAGGCTGAGTTTTTAGTTACATGGCCCCAAAGCTGTGTAATGATCTGCCTGCTCATATAAGAGATGCCTGTCCATTCAGTCTTAGCTTTAAACTCCTGCCTGAAGACTCACTAATTTAGTGTAGCATGCCCTACTAGATTTTAAAATGACCCTAGGGTAAGGTTGCAGTTGATGTGTGCGTGTTGGTGTGTGTGTGTGTGTGTGTGTGTGTGTGTGTGTGTGTGTGTGCGTGTGTGTGCGTGTGTGTGTGTGTTCACACTGTGATGGACTGGCACCCTGTCCAGGGTTTGCTCCTGCCTTGTGCCCTATGCTAGCTAGGATAGGCTCCAGCAGACCACCATGACCCTGCTCAGAACTAGGCAGTTTAGAAAATGACTGACTGACAGTTTCTACCTTGTTCTCTGTGTGTTTTAACAAATCTGCATTTATACGTGTAACAGTTCTGTATTTAACAATTAGTATAATCAATACTTGTATTTTAACTGAGAATTGTTCAAAGAGCTGTGTACCTGTACTCAGTGAATAGCACAATACAACAATAAATTTTATTGTATTGTACTGTACATGTTTTTTGCTATTTTTCATAGGGCAAAGTATATTCCTTTTAATGTATTTGATCAAAAATAAAAAATTATCCACTAGGCATAATACTGAACAAGTTTGTATATCAGATGAATAAAATGAGGGTGGATGGACGCAAAAGGTTCTTGGAGTATATTAATAAACCATTCAATATAAAATGTTTAAAACTGCCATTTTAAATCAATGCTCTTAAGAAAATGATTTCAAAAACTGTCAGAACAATTCCCTACTTTAATAGTAGTATAAAACCAAATGTTATGCTATTTTTTAACCAAAAACATTGCTACTTTTTAATGTCACCACATGGCTTGCATGCATACAGTATACAAGGAGCTTCAGCTCTTTCAATCATGTGTAAACTGAAAACGATTAAAACACATGCTAAGTTACTTATCTACAATGTAATTGAAAAAGCAAAATCAGCTTTTACTAAATTAAATAAAATAGGATATATTAAGTAAACTGCTGACATTTAAACCCATATACACACTGTTTTTACATTTATTATTTCTTTAGAAAAGAACAATGGCACATAGTAAAGGAAGAAATAAAGTAAAGATAAGAAAGGAATGTCAAAATAAATAAATAAGCAAACAGCCATCTATTTCATGTTGTAATCAAAACACATTATTAGTACCTGTTAGCTTTTTATTCTATTTGATCTCTTGATCTTAGAATTAAAATTAGTAGACTGTTAAGAAATCAAGGAGCCTAAAATTCTGGCATACCAAGTACTGCTTTTTACTTGAACTAATTCCTGTCACATTTAACATGTTTCCTGGAATAATTTTTCATAGCTTTAAAAACCTCTTCTTATTCCTGTATATAAACTGTTCATTTTAACTGTACTTCTTAGTGGGTGGCATGGCGGTATTGTATTTACGCCGCTGCCTTAGAGTTCCAGGGACCCCAGTTAAATACACAGCCTGATCTCTGTGTAAGGCTTAGACATTAACCCTGTGTTCAATTAGATTTAAGTTCCTTTCAACCATGCAGGCTGTCTCTGCAATTTAGAAGTGTTTTGACAGATCAACACAAGTGTAAATGACTCAGTCTTTCAATTTTCCAGGTCAACCTGTAGTAAAATTCCTAGGTTCTGCGTGAACAAAACTATAAAACTGTCAAGCTGAGTGCAGTAAAAACCACAATGGCTTAAAATAACGCCTACTGATGTTGACTGGAGAAATTCAGTTATAAAAAATTCAAGTAAATAGGTCCTGTCGACAACTCCCAGTTTGTTTCTAAAAATTAACAATTTGAAAAGGGTCTTGAAATTGGAAGAATTCTGAAATAAGTGAGTTGCACTGCAACTGAGCTGTAAAGGAAACTGTTAAGTCTCATTATTACCAGGCACAGCCATATCCTGCCCTCTTATTAGATTAGAAGTACTTTTCACTGGCAAATCGAGCAGGGCTCTTAGGCTGCAGTGAACCGGTTTTGAAACTAATAGCATCTACTGCTCATCTTGTGCAACTTTTGAAAGCAGGAAAAATTAAATAACATAATTCTTTATGATCCTTCCTGACTGTATACTCGAATGTATCTTGCTTCTGAAATACTGTGTAAATAAAATGTGTAAATAGCTGCAATAGAACAATTAAAACTCTTTTCTACATGCAACCCCCAAAGAAGACAAACATTTAAATGAGAATTTAACATGAGTATGTTCTGTGGCATGACTCCTTTAGGTTGAGCCTTAAGACAAAAGCTGAGACCACTGTGCCCTTAACACTAGAATTACCAGAGCCTACGAAAAAACTCGTATATCCGGCCCACCTTAAATCGCTTCTTAAATCCGTTCACACCTCTCCGCCAGAATCCTTTGTCCTCTAAATGTGCTGATAAAAGACAAGCTGCCAGCAGCCGGCTGTTCCATCCCCCCACCGACTTAGAACGTGAGCGAAGTTTTCCCAGCTCACGCCTTGATTGATTATGTGGGAGTGAAGTGGAGTTTTACAGTGGAAATAAGAGATCATTATTCTAAAGTAATCTGTGTAAACACATTGTTAAAACAGAAACTTTTTCATATTTTAGTAATAAATGTTACAAAATGTAGTAGGCATAAACTATAGAATATATAAAGCCCGAGTTCCAAAGATCAAATAAACACTTTCACAAAAGCTTCAAGAATAATTCAATATCTTCTGTGGCGTAGCGTGTTAAGATTTGCCTCTTAACGCAGAGCAGCTTTTCCTTGCCTCACAGACCTGAGTTCGATTCCCCGCTGGGGATGAAGTGTTGCTTTTTTTTTTCTTTTCTTTTAAACCTCAAACAGACATAAAATTTATACATTGGTATGCACTGTCAGTTACTGAGATCGTTATATTTTCATGTGGGAGGCTCCTTTTCAAATATTTTTTTAACAATTGAGACTGCAATTAACATGAACAACTGTCCTTATAACTTATTTTTAAGATCCATAACACACAGACAGACAGAGCACTGTGTAATAGAGAGACAGACAGGCAGAGAAATCACTAGATATAGAAATAAACAGGGAGGCCACGTGTACTGAAAGAAAAAAAGAACAACATGTGCGCTGTCCCAGCTGCACTGAATAAGCGCAGGCGCTCTAACATCACCCCTCCCCCATCTTACTTAGAGAGTCAGGGACAACGCACATGTTGTTCTTTTTTTCTTTTAGTACACGTGGCCTCCCTGTTTATTTATATATCTAGTGATTTCTCTGCCTGTCTGTCTCTCTATTACGCAGTGCTCTGTCTGTCTGTGTGTTATGGATCTTAAAAATAAGTTATAAGGACAGTTGTTCCTGTTAATTGCAGTCTCAATTGTTAAAAAAATATTTGAAAAGGAGCATCCCACATGAAAATATAACGATCTCAGTAACTGACAGTGCATACCAATGTATAAATTTTATGTCCGTTTGAGGTTTAAAAGAAAAGAAAAAAAAAGCAACACTTCATCCGCAGCGGGGAATCGAACTCAGGTCTGTGAGGCAAGGAAAAGCTGCTCTGCGTTAAGAGGCAAATCTTAACATGCTACACCACAAAAGCTGTTGAATCATTCTTGAAGCTTTTGTGAAAGTGTTTATTTGATCTTTGGAACTCGGGCTTTATATATTCTATAGTTTATGCCTACTACATTTTGTAACATTTATTACTAAAATATGAAAAAGTTTCTGTTTTAACAATGTGTTTACACAGATTACTTTAGAATAATGACCTCTTATTTCCACTGTAAAACTCCACTTCACTCCCACATAATCAATCAAGGCGTGAGCTGGGAAAACTTTGCTCACGTTCTAAGTCGGTGGGGGGATGGAATAGCCGGCTGCTGGCAGCTGGTCTTTATCAGCACATTTAGAGGACAAAGGATTCTGGCGGAGAGGTGTGAACGGATTTAAGAAGCGATTTAAGGTGGGCCGGATATACGAGTTTTTTCGTAGGCTCTGGTAATTCTAGTGTTAAGGTAAAAAAAGGTTAAATAGCTTCATTTTGTTTCTTAGCCATTGTAGGATTTGAAAATAAATTAAGTTGTGCACCCAGGGGCGCCAATTTAAATGAAGGAACTGAGGGATTTGTAAGTTGGTTAATTAATCATCAATCTTAACATCAATACAGGTAATAATCCAATAATTCAGTAAGGCTCCTGCTATATTTACCTTACCTTTCTCTTTTTCAGGAGGGGGGCCCCAGCCTTTAGACTTATGTCAAGGTAACTGACGCACACTTGTTTTAAGACCCAGAATAATATGATTTATTAATAAACACAAGAATTATAGAAGTATGATAAGTGCATGCATATACATACATTGATATATAAGACTGGACGCAGAGAGACATATAACATATTAGTTGGCTATTTACTGGTATTTAGAATTCTAATTTATCTTGGCACAGATAATTAGTTTTACAGTACCAAGCCTTTATGGATGATATTCGCTGTTATGTTGTGTTGTTGCTTTGTCATTGCTCTGGGTTCAAGTGGAAGATTCATCGTGCGTTGCAGTGCACTCTTTGCTGATTCTTGTCAGTGCATTGCGACCGCTTCCTCAGCTTGCCTTCTGCTGTCTTTTGCCTCTCCAGAAGGAAAAGGCATTATTCATTCTGGCCCAAGAGTTAAGATTCTGAAGGTACCTTCCTGAAGTGATGGCTTCTCAGCCTTGTCAGACAACCGGCAAATAGCTTTAGCTCGACAATCTGTGTCTCAGCTTCTGGTCTACAAAAAGAAGAGAATTTAACCTTTTCAGCTCCTCATGGAGATGGTGGCTTATAGCATGTTAGTTTCTGAGAGAAGATTTTAGAAAGTAATTTTGAAGAATGTGCACAAAGTACCCCTGGGAAGAATCCCAGAGTTCTCTCAGAATCTCAGTGAGTGTGTCTCAAGTGAATTTCTGAACTTCTCCTAACTTGTCATTCACTGAGAGATAGGGTGCATGCAGTTTTAAAGGAAGTTTGAATCATCTCCTGATTGGATTAAAGTTATTTCTAGTTACAAAATCAGTGTCTTCTAATAGGCAAGTTATTCTGTCCATTCTAGTCATCACTCCTTGAATTACAGGTCTTTGTTCTGGCTGGTTTACTCTCACTCATATGTTAGAAAGTTATAAAAGAAACATGCAGAGACAGCCTATGCTAAATTTCAGGTCAACTCAGATTCATCCTTGTTATTAGGTGAAGTGCAGCCAGATCCTGGTTTTAAGTATCCAGTTACTTACTTTGAATGTAGTAAGTCCAAGTTGGGGGTTTTGTGCAGGTGGAGGTCTGCTAAATCTGCTGCCTTCACATGCCAAATGTGCCCCTAAGACCTGGAAGAATGGGCAGTACCCAATTTGTCCCACACCACCACACAGGAGGTTTGAACAAATTTTAATATGAAATGCTTTTGTAACCTATCAGTGGTGTGAGTACTTTTAATAGAAATACTATTATAGAAACACACATAACAGAATACAGAGTGTGTGTGACTGCTAATGTGGTCATGAATACAATATACAGTATCTCCTCCTGTGGACTGCCATTCCACAGGTCTGTTAAGAAGTCTCTATAATTATATGGCACACTCCGGTTTGCTGAAATGCATCTTGCAGTATCTAATCCTTTGACAGCCCTTTTAGGAGAAAAATAAAGACCTAAAGAAGACCAGTTGTGAGTGGAAGTCACCACCATCAGATAATGGAGTTCTAGGGAAAAAAGTAGAACCAGCTCAGCAGATTGTGTGGGCATGTAAAGCGTTTCACGGACAATATGATCAACTTGAAACCTGGGGGGTTGAATGAGGTTGAAGCTCTCTCTGCAGAAGCTTTAAAATTGATTTTCTTGTAGCAAGCTGAGGTAAAACTTAAAAAATGCAAACTTATTTTTGTTTAAGTTTATTGTTTGTGTGTAATCTGCACAATTTTTCTCCATACGTTTTGGTTTATCAAGTACATATCACAGAACTTGTTAGGTTAACTGTGGCTTTCAACTTGCATTGTATGAATGCATGTGGATGTGTGTGAGTGTACCCTGTTACTATCTTGTGCTCTGTCCAGGACTCATTCCTTCCTTGCTCCTTATTCTACTGAGTTAACCTTAGTCAACTAAGACACTGACCTTTATCAAGCATGTCTGAAAATGGACAAACTGATGAAATGCTATTCGTAATTGTCAGTTTGATAGATCAATGTTGTGAACTTGAGAGTCCCAAAGCATGCAAGTCCTAAAAATACTCAAAAATGCCAGCTAGGAAGGGAATTACCATCAAACCCCATCTCTGCACAAAAAATGGCAACAAAGAATCTTTATAGAAATAAATATTTTAATTTCACAAAAAGCTCTTTGGCAAAAATAAGCTCAGAAGAGAACAAAAGCATAGAAGGCAATGCCTTCAAAAGTCATTCTCAAAAGCAAGCAAAGTTCCAATCTAAAATCCAAGAGACAAAGTCAAAAAACAGAGCACAGATTCAAATAATCCAGTAATTCACAATAAGTCCAATCGCAATAATCACAAGAAAGAACTCCAACCCACCACGAGTGCATTCAAAACGAACCACAAGGGACTTTGGGTTTCCCACGCCTTTATAGGGCTGAGGGCAGCCCCTTGACAGTGATGGACAGGTGGCTCCACCTCTTGGGGAACCACCCACCAAACACATGGTACATAGGACAAGATACACAGATATATAGAAACTAAATGACCAACAGTTGTAACATAAGCAAAGCAATGAAAAGTAATTAAAAACAGACATTAAAAAAGCATTGAACCCCAGCCAGGGGAAAACCCTGACTGAAAAATAACATTAAATAACTATACAATAGTTGATTTTACACAGTGATGCTGTATAAACATCAATGATTACTGTCATGCTAAATTACTTCACTTTACAATTATAGGCACTTGATATTCTTTTAAAAATAAACTGCCATGTGACAAAAAAAAATCATATAGCAAATGTGTTTGTTGAAATTATTACATTGTGAAAAACAAGTGGTTAGTACTTACCTCTAAATGTTAAGTTGTAAGCCACAAATTAATGCAGTGCATATTTGCAAAGTACAATTTATTCATTGTAGTTGCACTTGCATAAAAGTTTATTAAAAGATCAATTAAAAAGCTTTCTTTGCTGATTGTCTTCATACTCATTACATACTCATTAGGGAGAATAAATAGCATCATAAAAATGTGACAGTACTCTCAAGTAGGAGCTTTAAATTTGCCGCTTAATCAAAGGTTAAACCAATTTCAGTTCACACAATTAAACAAGTGAGAAAAAATAAAAACAGCTTATCCTAACAAAACATAAACTTAACAATTGTGATCTAACTATAATATATGGCTGCTTCTGGTAAATACACCAAACGTGGAAACAATAACAGCTACTGAATACAGATTAATATCAAGTTTTGATTTTATGTATTTTAGAATGTTATTTATTGTGACCATCACTGATCAACGAAAATCACTGACTCTGTAACGCCACGTGTCTTATCAGTTCAGATAAAATATATGAACATAGGATTTCTTTATTCTTTGTAGTGTTTCAGTTGAATGTAACTTATCTGATCTCTTATGAAACGGAAAATTCAAAAACCTCATCTAGAGGACAGCATCTTTTTTTTCAGGGCATTTTATTATATCAATTACAAATGTGGCATCTGTTTATTACTCAAAATTAATTAGTTTGTCATTAAGTAGATGGATTGTGACTTTAAATAAAATGTGAATGTAAATCATATAAAATTAAAAAAGACATTCTTAGAAAACAGGCACACCCTGAGGCTAAAGCTTTTAACCATTATGATAGTTAGCAGCAGGGAAAAAGTTGGTGTACCACCCTAGTAACTCCATTTATTTAAAACAAGAGTCCAACAAAAACAATTACAAAATAATATGCATAAGACTGAACTCGGCCGGAACCAAGTCAGCCTTCTGTGGTTTTGCTATTGACGCTTGCTCTCTCAGTCTCACCATGCTCTGCTCCTGATCAGGACAAAGCTGGTACTTTTCTGGCTCGTTGCTTTTTATATCGGAATGACTGGGAGGGGCTGGACTTGTTAGTTAGGTCACAGACGGTTGTGTGTGTCCTCACTGGGTTTTGGGCTTTGGAAAATGTAGAAGATATTGTTAGTAACAGCGTCCCATCTCGACTCGGAGTGGTAGTTCTTACTTCAGGGGAGGCTCGGGTGTGCATGCATGACATCATGTTAGTAAAAGGTTAAATGTAGTCTGTAAAGAATATTGCCTACATGTGTTTGTAAAGCCTAGCAATGGCAATCTAACTAGTTAATTAAGTAGCGAGTTTGGGCAAGTGTTTTGCTAGAAATGAGCATAATCTGAGGGGCGGCATGGTGGTGCAGTGGTAGCGCTGCTGCCTCGCAGTAAGGAGAACTGGGTTCTCTTCCCGGGTCCTCCCTGTGTGGAGTTTGCATGTTCTCCCAGTGTCTGGGTGGGTTTCCTCCGGGTACTTCGGTTTCCTACCACAGTCCAAAGATATACAGGTTAGGTGCATTGGTGATCCTAAATTGTCTCTAGTGTGTGTTTGGTGTGTGGGTGTATGTGTGTCTGTGCCCTGCGGTGGGCTGGCGCCCTGCCCAGGGTTTGTGCCTGTCTTGCGCCCTGTGTTGGCTGGGATTGGCTCCAGCAGACCCCTGTGACCCTGTGTTAGGATATTGCGGGTTGGAAAATGACTGACTGACTGATCTTAATCTGGGTCAGGAAGATCAAAAGTATTTGTAGGCCCACTTACAGTACATTGCATTTAAGCTCAATTGAATTTGATTTATTTTATTGTTATTATACACATTTCTACTGGAAAGCCTATTACACTATACACTAATACCAATAATATTAGAAAAGAACAGAAAATAATTGTATTATAAATAGTATAGCTTAGTATAAACGGTATTCATTATAATATAATAAAAAATATTTGCTGTTCATCCTATTAGCGCAGAGATATGCAGTGACATGCAGTAGCAATATAGTACATGGTATACAGCAGAGACTAATGACAATTACAAATAAATTAATAAAAAATTTAATCTAAATGCACAAAGAAATAAATATCACATATAAACCTTCAATGTATAAAACAGAATAAGTAATAACATACTGTCACAAGCATGCACATTTGGGGCAATTTAATGGTTTGGATATCGGTAATTTCCCAGCACAACACAAGAGGGAGCTGTGGGTTAATTCCTTATTTCTTCTTCCCCCTGTAGACAGGAAAATTGATGGATTTACCAGCCTTGATGTCACTTCCAGTGTGTGCCTACCTGGACCCATCTCTTCCTAATGGAAGCTCTGCCATCTTGAAGTAGTCTACTTGGAGACTTGTCCCTGTAATGACATTTTCTTTTCTTTTTAAAGCATTTATAATATAACCGTCTTTTTGTTTAAATTATATGGGCTTTGCCTACGGGTACCCCATCACTCCACAGTTGTCTGTGTCCTTTCTTACAATATAAAAATAAAATTGTAAACAATTTGGATTTGCTCAATGGAATCCTGGTCTCAGACTTTTATTCGCTCTATCTGTCTCTTTTCATTTTTAAAAACTAGGGGGTTTCACCTCCTGCTCGCTTCACTTGCCAACCCCAATACCCCCACCCCGCCCCTGCCAGTGCTACACGCAGTTGTGAAGAGGAGGGCTGAACGCACCCCAAGGAGATGCAGTCGATCCTCCGAAACCCCTCTTAAATGTTGGGAAACAAATACAGTTTTTTTTTTACCTCCTCTTTGCTCGATCTGCTGCTGGCTTACTGCTGCTGCAGTGCCACATGATCTGCATTTCATCTGGCGCTTCAAACAATTAAAAGCTTGTACAGCAGCTGTCCTTTTGTCTCACTGCCTTGTCTCTCTTGTCCTCCAAACATCCTCAAACACTATTTGATCTCTTTTCAATGTTCCATTATTTCACAGAGTAATATTTTCCGTTTGTTCTTTACTATCATTTATTTTAGACTTTCGAATTTTCCCACTTCCATTATCTTTAACCTGCTGTGCATGTGTATCGTGCCAACGTTTTTGAATTCTTAACGATGTTCTACTCTGTCTTTTTCTGGCCCTGAATTTTTAAGAGATGAGAGCACAGGAAGTGTGCCTGCCAGAAGCATTCCAACAACTGAGAGGTTAGATGACCAGCGGTGACTTTGCTCTAGATTCATAAACACCTATGATATTCACATAGCACAGATACTGTAAATCACTCTGTTGTGACAAATTGGGCAAATCACATACTGGAAAAACTCATGCAGCATTTTGTTCAGTGTACACTGGTCAAAGTCACCCAAAATCAAAATCGAAATATGCTTGGATATGTTTTAGTTATACGATGGAGTTTATAAATCACAGTAACAGCGCACTGCACAATAACGTTCAGTGAATACACTTGACTTGAGCATTCATAGTTTTCATACTCTTTCTCTGTACGTTTAGCATTTGTTTGCTCAGAGGTTGATGTACTTGCTGCTTCCTGAGCAGCTCTTGTTTTCTCCACCCTAGCAGCCCGCTGCTTCTCTTCTTTCGTCGGCATCTTTTCATTTTAAAACTGATTTCCTTAATTTTTTACTTAAACTGACACTTAAGTCTTCAATCTGCCTCAAGAATGATTTAAAATATGAAGAGGTAGGGGAAGTGACGGCGAAGGTGGTAGGGATGACAACGGTGCCCGTACACATGCACTGCACAGCCGCTGCCGAGAGTTGATTCTACAATAAAATAAAAATAAAAAGGAATAACCTTGGAGGTCAATCATCACCCCGAAAGTGAATAGTAAACGTCATGTAGTATATGTGTACTAAAATTCAGGTCAATAGTTCAAACGGTTTGCGAACTACAGGTGATTTAAAATCCTGGACAGACAAACGGACAGCTATGGTAGCGTATTATATATAAAGATTATTTCTAAATTATTCCAGTCAATTATGTTACATAATTAGAAGAAAGAAATTAGGCTTATGTTAATTCTGAAGTAAGGCCACTGCACTGACTCAGGACTCAGTTATTGTGTCAATCTGTTTAGCTGTTGTGTGCTCCAGTTCATGATTTCATTTTTCATTTCATCTTTTTCCCTTGATTCGTGATTTGATTATTTTTGCCAATGCCTTACCACTTCCCTTTTATTTAGGCATTTGCTACTCGTTTAATTAGGGCCCTTTGACTATCCACTGTTTCTGTTGTCTGTTGTTTAAAATAGTCAGATTTTTGGATCCCTGACCCTCTTCCTGCATTTTGATCAAGACCTTGCCTGTTTCTTCGAAGGTGTTTGCTTGTTTACTAATTCTGGTTGATTTGTTTTCAATCCTATTTTTGTAAAAATTGATCTATTTGTATGGAATGATTACAATAAAATCAATAAAATTAAAAAAAAAAATTTGGCTTCTTCTCTTTGATGTAAGGTTCACCCAGTCAACTTAATAACGTTACTGAAGCACTCTAAAAGAAAGTGCTAGCCATGTTTACTGAAGAGAAATTAGATGGTCGGGGACATGGTTGGCATGTACAGTATGTCCTTGTATTTATTTCTATTTCCTGACCAATGGTGCCATGTCATGTTTGACCTTCTCTGTGATGAACATTCTTGTTTTCTCCTTTATTTCTTGTTTATTCTATGGTAACCTTACTGACCTTGACCCATCGGAAGCCTGTCTTCTTGTACTCTGCTATATAGTCATTCATATCAATTTAATCTCAATGGCTCCAACCCTCAGGAGCAAACTGAGACCACACAATGAGGAAATGAGAGAGGGTGATGAATGCAAGGTCACTGTTATGTGACAGCACAACATTTTGACTGATAAAATGTGAAATCAACATGCATTCTGTACTTTTCACCAGGAAATATAATCTGTCTTTAGTGGATAATGTTTATTGTGGTCTAAGACCAACAAGCAAAGTTGACAGCTACCATATATATTCCAAGAGTCACCAGGGAAACTAAACAGAACAAAAAAGTGAATATAGAAATATGCAAAAAATAGTGTAAGCAATGAATGATGACATTTTATTGTTCAAAGATGAAAAACTAGCAGCTTACTAATACAAGGTTTAAGGTGGAGGAAAGTTTTGACATTGCAAACACATGTTCTTTGATTTGTCAGAGACCAAATAATGAAATTATCTGAAGATTACACGACCCCCAAGCACATATTGT
This sequence comes from Erpetoichthys calabaricus, assembly GCF_900747795.2. Lineage (NCBI taxonomy): Eukaryota > Metazoa > Chordata > Cladistia > Polypteriformes > Polypteridae > Erpetoichthys > Erpetoichthys calabaricus. The sequence continues at coordinate 70,788,754 of NC_041406.2, forward strand.
AATCTTTTTAGTTAGCCAATAAAAGGTGTCATTTTGCTTGACTTCTCACTACTGACAAGATTAGAAACACTAGGAAATAATACATTATTGAAAACTAAAACTGCCAATTCAACAGAATATTTGGGGGGCACCAAAGAAAGGACTGGATCAGTTTTGCTTTTGTACATAATTTTATTCATTCATTGTATTTATTATCCTTCTTCAGGTTTTTGACTTTAAAATTAAGGAGTTTATAATTTTTATCTTTAAACTTTACAGCAAATTCAACAGAATGATAGCCAACTTATGTGCTCAGTTAATTTGGAACTTGCACAAAATCATGTGAACCATTCTGTAACGCATATTAAAAGGGTCTGAACAATATAGATAAGAAAATACATATGGAGTGCAATAGCTAGGGTAAAAATAGTGAAGATTTCTTGTTTTTTTGTATATAATTGTATGAGCTATAAAGCGGAAACAATCTGAGCTTTTGGCCGTTTTAGGTAAGGTAGATAAACAGATGGATAAAACTTAATTTGTCTCCAGGGGGAAGTTTGGCTTTTTACAGAAGCTCAATAAATAAATAAGCAATATTATTATAATATATGTTAAACAACAAACCCCTCTCAAATACAAGTACTGTATACACCAGAATGACTTAAATGGAAGAAAACTAAAAATGAAGTAAAGTGAGGCATTATACAGGCGTATTGCTGTTGGTATAAATGAGTCCCAGTAACGTTTCTTGACACACTTCTACTGAATAATTCATTGGCTGAAACTCCTTAGTGTTAGTGTGTTACAAGGAAGATGTGCAGCATTGTTCATAACTGCACTCAGTTTTGTTTTAATTTTCTCCTCCACTACTACTTCCAGCAGATCAAGACTGCGTCCCATAACTAAGTTTATTTTTTTAATTAGCTCGTTGATTCTGTGGGTTTCTCTTGAAGTGATATCACCAGCCCAGCACACCACAGTGTAAGAAATGTCACTGGCTAGATTAAAGAATATGTAAAGGGTGTCATTACCCACATTAGAGACATGCAGACCCCTAAGAAGAAACAGCTTTCTTATGTACTTTACTTTCTCTGTATTCTGACACAAATCCACTGTGTCATCAATGTAGACCCTCAAGTGCTTGTAGGAGTACAACACCTCTACATCCACTCCCTGAATAGTGACTGGACAAAGAAGGCTCTTTGGAAAGTTAAAATTCTGATGTTAAGGTGCAAGTAATTCTGTTTGCACCAAGAAAACAACATTCTCCAGCTGATTCTTTATTTTGTTTGATTCTCCTTATTAATGCACCCCAACAGTGCTTAATCATTAGAAAAATTCTGCAAGTCATATGAGCTGGTGTTATTTTTATCGTCTGAGGTGGACAGGGTGATGATAAGATGACACAGGACAGTTCCTTGTTTTGCTGCAGTGCTGCTCACATCCATATCAGAGACACAGTCCCTGATTGTCACAAACTATGGACAGATAGTCCATTATCCAGGATGCCATAGACTCATCCACCTGAAAACCTCTGAGCTTACTCCATAACACAGATGGTTGGATGGTATTGGAAGCACTGGCAAAATAAAAAAACACAATCCTCACAGTGCTGCCAGCTTTGTGCAGGTAACAATAATCCTTGTGGAGCAGAAAGATAATTGCTGCCTCAGGCCTTTGTCTGATAGGTAAATTGCAGTGGGTCCTGGTGGTCTATCACAAGAGGACTCATATAGTCCAGGACTATCTTCCCAAAGGTCTTCATGATGTGAGGTTTAGAACAAGAACAATACAGGATGTTTTCCATGGCAGCGGCACTTAGTTAGCAGGTTAACGTTTAGACTACAGGTAGGCAGCCAGACGCTACACAATTAAAATATAAACCCCTGCCTCCTTGATGTGTACAGTCCAAGCACAGATTCTTATTATCAACTCTAGGCAATCCAATTTCACTTGTAGGTAGAGTGGGCTGAAGTCCTTTACATTATGCCTAATGAGCTCTGAGTTTAAATGCCAATTGAGCAACATTTTACAAATCTCTTCAGTGCTGAGCTATGAGACAAAGCTGGCATTGCCCTCTGTTAACATATATAGTACAGTGTTGTTAAATATAAGCATTCACACGGAGCAACAGAAAAAGTGAAGGTGACTAGGATAGGAGAGCATACAGATTATGCAGAAAAGAGAGTGGCTAACAAGTCATTTATATTTGTGTGTGTGTTATATGTGTTAAAATTAATCTATATCCACAAAACTCATTAAGTGCTCCGGAGTGCCATCTTTATGACAGATTTTATGTTGCCAACAAAGATGGCAATGTACAGAAAAATATATGATTTCAACTTGGAGAAAGTTAATTGGATGCAGTTGAAGGAATGTGTGTAATTTTACTTTGAAGTAAATGAGATTGATACTGATGAACAAATGAGAACAAATTTTTTCACTGTGTGTAAGTGAAAAATGTATGCTGTCGTATGAATTTTATGTCACTTAAAATAGCCATCCAAGTTGTTGCCATCTGTATTCTTGAATAAATTAAATAATTACTACACCTCAGTGCAAAGTGTCTTAGTTAAGGGGTTCAGGTTTCTTTTGAAATATCTGAATTTGTATCTCAATTGCAGATTCCAAGAGAATTTTCCGAGTCTGTAGCAGTGCTGAGAAATTTCAGCCTGAATGGATTCATTTGTGGAATAAACACATTGTAGCAGATATTGCTTTTGTCCACCTCTTGAACCCTCAGGTACCACTCTTGAGACCAGGTGAAAGTACAATAACTATTATTTTTATTATTATACAGTGCACAAAGCACTCCACACACCCCACTCATAAACTACAATAATTCTCTCTCTATAAACCTCCTCGCCCAGACACGTCGCCACCCTACCTCCCAGCTCAGCTCAAATGTCTGGGCTTACCCAGAGTCCTTTTATAGCTCCTGACCCGGAAGTGGTTCTAAGCACAACCCACAAGTCCATTTCCTTCCGGGTCAGGGCAAACAGTCTTCTTCTTCATCCCGGGAGCACGTCGCTTCCTCCAGTCACGTGACTGACACGCACTCCCGGGTTATAGGGCATGCAAGAGCCCACTAGCCCCCCTACAGCGACTCCTGGCGGCCCCCAAGGTATCCAGCAGGGCTGTGTCACAACACTACAAAGTCCATGAGGCCCTGCTGGAACTTGGGGCACAAATATGCTGTCCGGAGGGCTCCTCCTAGCGGCCTGGGGGTGGCGACCGGAGTCCATAGCCGGTCGTCCGTCACAACATTCAAATATGACTACTTTCAGATCTAAGTATGACATTAAAATAGACAAAAGAAGTGGCCTGCTCATTTGAGGCTGTGAATAATATGAGTGAACTCTAGATATAGTCAGGTATAGAAGACCCTAAGCACAAACCCTAACCATTCATTGTAGAAACATTGCAATATAACAGAGATGTTATCATTGTGGAGGTAATCATGTCACAGCGGTTTATTGCTGCAGTTATGCCTCATTCCGTAATGTTTTGGCAGCACACATAGATGCAGTGGCTAGGTGTTCTTCCTTTTGGTGCTTTGTTTGTCTGTTTGTGTACATGCTGCTATTCATCATAATGACATTCTGCTGGGCAAATAACGTCTACACTTGGACCGATCTCCTAATAATAGGACTTTGCAGTGAGCAGACCACTACAGATGAGTGTCTCTGTTCCCACGACATCCCGGCAGACATAGTCAGGCATCCGGGCTCCACGTGGATTAGCATCCCCACAGGAAGGAGATGAAGGCAGCACAGGGACAGGAGGAAGAAATGGGGCTGCAGGGCTGGTGTGCTGATGAGGCTACGGAGGTGGCCACACAAGCCACCTCTTCCTAGCGTTTTACTCACTAACACAAGATCCCTCACAAATAAGATGGGCAAATTGAGCTACAGGTTGCAGTGAATAAGATCATTAACACTAGAATTCCTAAAGCCTATGAAAAATATCGTAATCCCAGCCCCCCTTAAATCACTCATTCATTCCTGATACAGCTATCGAGTTAGCAGGCTGCACAGTACAGTGGCCTGTATGACAGCAACAGCTGGTGTACTAACGCTAAGACTGTACAGACACCGGATTTGGTGTATGTGACTGTTAAATGAAGGCCTTATATATATATATCTTGCCCGGGAGTTTTATGTAGTCGTGCTAACTGCTGTGTATATTCCACCTGACGCAAACTCTAACTCAGCTCTTGGTTACTTATATAGCACCATGAGCAGTTGTGAAATGGACGCTATATAGCGCCCATCCCGACACAGACTTGACACTGAGGCACGTGTAAAACTCAACAAAAGACTTATTTTTTTCTTCAGCTGGAGGGCACGTCTTCCCCGTGAACCCTCCAGCCACAACACAGTCCCAAGCACAGTAACACTAACCACAACCATTCTCTTTTTCACCACCACTCCTCCACAGCTTTGTCCTCCTTCCACCCGACTCTGGCCACTGAGTAGTGGTCGCTTGCCTTTTTTTATAGCCCACCCGGAAATGCTCCAGGTGCTTGATCACCTGTTCCTGATTGCACTTCCGGGCGGGGCTGTAGAGTTGTCCAGGCTGGCTCCGGGATCCATGCAGCACCCCCTGGCAGCCACCCCACCCCACCCCAGGTCCCCACAGGGATGTGGTGAACTCCATCTCCCATGGAACCCTGAGGGAAACTGAGGCACCATCGTCAGCCAGGAAGGCTGCCACCAAGTGTCCCGGGGGAGGTACTGAGGAGCCCATGGCTGCTCCCCCGGAACATAAGTAGAAGGGGACCCGATTGCCCGCCACACAGTCAACAGAGTTTGCATCCTGAGGCTGTTCACATTACAGTGGAGGACTTTGACAATGTGGATTTAAAAGCAGTGCTCCACAGATTCTTTGAGCACATTAAGTATTCTACTAGGAGTATAAATACTCTGGACAAGGTCTACTCTGATATCAAACAGGGCTTCAGGGATAAACCATTACCACACCTAAACCAGTCCGACCACATGTCCTGCTTTTAATTCTGGTATACAACCCCTCAGGAAAACTGCTCTTATCACATCTAAGACTGTTAAGAAGTGGCCCAAAAGGGCTTTTCAACAGTTGTGGGAATGCTTTCAAAAGAATAAACTGGGATATTTTTGAGCATCAGGACCTGGAAGAGCACACTACAACTGTTCTGGGCTATATTAAGTTCTGCACGGACACTGTCACCATGGACAAGTAGTGCATCTGGGTCAATCCTAATCAGAAGACCTAAATGACAAAAAAGTCCTTTACCTGCTCATAGTCTGGTGACAGGAGACAATACAACGCTGCCAGAGCCAAACCAAAAAAAGGCATAAAACAGGCTAAGGCTGCTTACAAGAGGAGGATTGAGTACTACCTCTATTGTAACAATAAAAGGCAAGTGTGGCAGGGGGTTCAGCACTTCAGCTATAAATCCAGCAACCCCCCCAGCTGCTGACAGTGATGCTTTGCTGGCTGAGGAGCTGGACCACTTCTTTGCCTGCTTCGAAATGCAGTCACAAGAGATGAACAGAAACATCCTTGTGGTGGAGGAGCATAAGGTGAGGTGCGCACTATGGGTGGTGAACCCGAGGAAGGCTGCTGGACCTGATGGTGTCTGTGGATGATTGCTGTTGGACTGCAAATATTTATGTAGAAACAAATAAAAAGCCATTCTGCTTTAAAACCAAGCCTCTCCCATATGATTTGGTTGATGAAACTGAAAATGATTTGAAACAACTAGAGAGAGAGGATGATTATGAGTCTGTGAATTTTTAATCTTTGGTTAAACAGGAGAAGTCAATAAGGATATGTGGGGATTAAAAGTCAAGATAAGTTAGAATAAACTAAGTTTCTAAACCTCATAATTACCATATTCCATAAATGGAATTTAACGGCTATGTTAGGCAGAAAGGAAATTCCAAGCCGCAGGTAAACAATCATACATACACTAAGATATGCACATTTAAACACACAGGTAGTTTAATAGCAGTACACTAGGCTTTCTCACCACTTCTCAAGTGATAGTGAGAGAAGACGATATATCAGTGACAAGAAGCAATAATACCATCCATCTTTAACACCTCAATCTATTGAGGCTAAAAACAGCAGGTCTGCTTCTCAGGTAAGATAAATGTGCATTCATAGTGCCCAAAGACACTTACCTGGAATACAGAATAGATAAAAAAGAGTTTGTCCTCCCTCAGATAAAGTGATGGCCAAGAAAAATGCCCCCTTGCTCACCAATCAGACACAAATAAGACACTTTTTGAGCTGTTCTTAATTACTAGTATAGATTTTTTTCAGATGTCTCCAATATTCTAGAACTTTTCCAAGAAGGTAAGGACTTTCTACTGTACAAGCAGAGCATTTATTATTGACTATTAATGGGACATAGCCACTGCTTCCCCATAGGACACCTGTTCCAAGGTGACTCAGAAAAGCCCATGAATTCCACATCTGAATAACTGAAGAAAGCAGAAATGATCCATTAAGCTGAGAAACTGGTGTGAGGCATTAACTTCAGTCTCAAGACATCTGTAGGGAACACATTTCATCATTGTAACTGATCACAAACCCTTGATTCAGCTACACTCTTAAATATCCTGGTTCTTTAATTGCATTTCATGGCTCTACAGATAAAAATACGGATACATTGAGTTAGTTCCTCATTCCCAGGAGACTTGCACTTTGAGTGATGATATTCTAGGAACACTTTAATAATATATTACTACAAATGCAGCAGATTCATTCTTGGATATTTCAGTACAAAGTAAGGTCAACAATCTTTCAGTGGGTACAGCAAGGATGGCTAGCTAGGGTAATGTGGAGTAATTATTCCACTATGAGTGAGGTTGATAATGTTGGAATGGCTCCAAGATGCTCATCCAGGGATTTTACACATAAAGGCATTCACTCACAGTTATATATGGTTATTACACAGGTCACACCTGTAGAGACTCCATTGCACCCGTGGGAATAGACCAGTCAGCTGTAGTTGCTGCTAAAAGCTGACCATACAACAAAGAAAGAAACACTCCCCATGCTTTCCATCACTATGTCAGGTGATATTTTCTACCAATGAAATCCTAAATGTGCTTGTAAGTGTTAATGCTTCATGAAGTTTCTTTAAGGCTTACAGCAGCATCAACATTCTCAAGGTCCACCTCCACTTGTGTTTGGCTGGATCAAGCTACTCCTTGTTTATGTCAAGGTTGATGTTTTGAGGCTTATTAAAGAGTCATTATGTACTGAAAAAAATTTAAAGAAATATGGGAAAAAGGATACCCAGCAATCCCTGGATTAAGACACTGGGTGACATAGCTCCTTAACAGAGAGGTGATCATACTTTTAATGATGCAGCATGCAGACACCCAGTAGCTTATTGCTGTGTGATATTTTCCACTCTTGCAATTGGCACTTGGAGACTAGATCATTTCATAAGCAGCAGGATGGAGGGTTGTGCCCCTGAGTCATTTTGGCGCACTGTGACTTGATTGTTATATTGAGCTGGGGAGGGGATGTCAGTCATGGGCCCCTGGGCATGCACTCAGGACACTCTCATGCTAGATCCACCCCAATGCCCAAGAAAAATAATAAACATATTAGTAAAGCTATGTTATTGAAAGATAAGCTGCATGAAGTAACCATATGTAATATTCAGAGGAGACCAAGTATGAATACTTATAAAAGATTTTTTTACAAATGCAGTCAACTACTTTTGTTGTTGATAACTGAAAAAAGGACATATAATCTCTGCTACAATTTTAATTATAGCTGTAATGATGAAGAATGATCTACCTGTGTATGAATGAACTATTTGAAAACATGTCCCCAACATGAAAACGTTTTTATACAGACATTCAAATATGATAATGTTTTTTTCCAAAATTTACAAATTTTAGTCCTATAAAAACCAAACGTGTCTTGTAATATGGAATCACAAACATGACAGAAATTTGTGAGGCCTCCAAAAATAACCATAAAGCAGGACAGGACTCACCACAGACCAGCATGTCTCATAAATCTACCTACAGGCTTCAGCTTGGCCAGACTCAAAGTGGAGAAAACTGCTTTAACAGTTTAACAAATAAAGAAAGTCCTAAAATATCAAAAATGCCTTTCAAGAAAAGGGATTACTGTAAACCCCTGACTTACAGACAGTAGAGAAATGACAAACCTTTATAAATGAAAGATTTATTTAGCAAAATAGAAAAAAATACAATACAATGTTTAAAAGAGTCAAAATTAGTTGTCTGAAACACAATCCACAGCAAACAACTCCCACAATCCAGGAGAGGAAACCAATAAATAGAGCAGCATAGATAGAAACAAAAAAAAAACAGAAAATCCAATAGAAAAACAATACCTACTAAACAAAAGACCCAACCAAACTCAATAAACTACAGTTGGATCTCTCCTGCTCACAGTCCTTTATAGCCACAGGGAGAATCCTGTACCAGTGATGTCCTTACCTCCTGGGTATTCACTCACAAAAAACAAGGAATGCAAGTGAACAGTACTAAATAACAGAGGCACAAATGAAACCAATAGAAATAACAAAACATGAAAAATAATGATAAACATTTAACAAAAATAGAACAAATACAATACAGGGAAAAGATCCTGGCTATAAAGTAATATAGATAGATAGATAGATAGATAGATAGATAGATAGATAGATAGATAGATAGATAGATAGATAGATAGATAGATACTTTATTAATCCCAAGGGGAAATTCACATACTCCAGCAGCAGCATACTGATAAAAAACAATATTAAATTAAAGAGTGATAAAAATGCAGGTATAACAGTCAATAACATTGTATAATGTTAACGTTTACCCCCCCAGGTGGAATTGAAGAGTCACGTAGTTTGGGGGAGGAACGATCTCCTCAGTCTGTCAGTGGAGCAGGACATTGACAGCAGACTGTCACTGAAGTTGCTCCTCTGTCTGGAGATGATACTGTTCAGTGGATGCAGTGGATTCTCCATTATTGACAGGAGCCTGCTCAGCGCCCGTCGTTCTGCCATGGATGTCAAACTGTCCAGCTCCGTGCCTACAATAGAGCCTGCTTTCCTTACCAGTTTGTCCAGGCGTGAGGCGTCCCTCTTCTTTATGCTGCCTCCCCAGCACACCACCGCATAGAAGAGGGCACTCACTACAACCATCTGATAGAACATCTGTAGCATCTTATTGCAGATGTTGAAGGACGCCAGCCTTCTAAGGCAGTGTAGTCGGCTCTGTCCTCTTTTGCACAGAACAACAGTATTGGCAGTCCAGTCCAATTTATCATCCAGGTGCACTCCCAGGTATTTATAGGTCTGTACCCTCTGCACACAGTCACCTCTGATGATCATGGGGTCCATGGGGGGCCTGGTCCTCCTAAAATTCAACACCAGCTCCTTGGTTTTGCTGGTGTTCAGTTGTAGGTGGTTTAAGTTGCACCATTTAACAAAGTCATTGATTAGGTTCCTATACTCCTCCTGCCCACTCCTGATGCAGCCCATGATAGCAGTGTCGTCAGCGAACGTTTGCACGTGGCAGGACTCCGAGTTGTATTGGAAGTCCGATGTATATAGGCTGAACAGGACCGGAGAAAGTACAGTCCCCTGCGGCGCTCCTGTGTTGCTGACCACAAAGTCAGACCTGCAGTTCCCAAGACGCACATACTGAGGTCTGTCTGTAAGACAGTCCATGATCCATGCCACCAGTCCTCTGAGACATTGTACTGTACAGGTATGTATTGTATATCTATGTGAGTGCTCATTGGTTGTCAGCTCTTGCAGACAAATGAGCCCAACCCTACAATTGCAAAGTAAGTCGCACATTAGCTGGACTGAGTTGCTGGGGATGTCAGCCTACACAGCTGGAGATCATTGGCATGCAACACAACAACAACAGAACTATCACATACATGGATAACTGTTTGTTAAAATGCAGCAAAAAAAAAAGTATATACTATATAACATAAATGACAAACATCAATATCTGTCCATTAGTTATTGTAGAATCATGGCCAGATTGTTGAAAAGAAGTCATAGGAAAGAGCCCTGGAGAGCCCTCGGCCAACTAGCCCCCCTACTGGCCATGAATCAACACAACTGCTCCTGACTCACTAAGATTATGTCAGCGACTGAAAATTACTTAAATGACAGGGCATTAAGAAACTCGATATGTGTAAATACATATTTTGAAATACACATGTAACCTAGCATGGAACACAACTTTTAAAAATACCATGCACTAAAAACTATGGTTACATAATTGACTAGTGGCGTAAAAAAACAGAACATGCAAATATTTAATAAAAACAATAGCTAGAAAACCCATTTTAACCCACTGTGCTTCAATTAAACACACTTGTCCCCCTTTCCCTTTCACAACTTGAGCAAACTCTTTTTATATTAAAAATCAATCAGGTGGTCAGATCATAGCAGGACAACTTAGCAAGCCAGCAAATAAGGATGACCAAAAGATGCAGCAATGCGGACATAAAGTAAAGCAGGTCACATGCTTAGAGGAAGTAAGATTAAAAATATTTATTTAAAGGAAGTAAAACTAAAGAAACAGCAATAACAGATACAAATGACTGCACTGTTTTTTTGTTTTACAAAAGGCTTTTTTTGGGATGTCACAAAATAATGAACTTAAGTTCTATCAATATGTCATTTAAGATATTTGAAAAACAACCAAATATTTTTGAAGTATACGTCAAACACTAACCACACAAAATAGTGTTAATATAATTTTATTTGAAATGATAACAACAGATAGTTCCTGAGTCACATTTTATACGTGATTTTTGTATTCTTGTCCAAGTATGGCTTAAAGACAATCAAATACAGAAATGTTAACATTTGTGCTCCTTTTGCCTATCCATCCATTTCATTGACCAAATTTTTCCAAGGACAGATTTGCAAAGGCGTATCCATTCAGCACTGAGCACAAGGCAGAAAACAACCCTAAGATGGATGCCAGTTCATCCCTGGGCACATTGGCACACTCCTACACAGTCACGCTAAAGCCGTTTTTAATTAACCTACGCATCTTTTATATGTGGAAGGAGTACTTGGAAGAAAACGCACCTAGTCACTCATAAGATATACCTGTTTTACACGGGCAGCTCTCCAGATCTGAACCCAGGTCTTTGTAGCTATGACACAGCAGTGTAAATAAATGCACCATCAAGCCACCCTACACTTTTGTGCTTTATGAAAATTTTCTGATTTTTGTACTTTATTGTACAGAATATTACATTGCAATACTTTGGTAACTGATGAGCCAAGTATGGAACAATAAGAGAGTTAAAAGTAATTTGTGCACAGAACTTTACTATATGAGTTTAATCTGCATGAAAAGTGAGCCTAAAGAGTAAAACTAGCATATTTTTATCTGTCTCTCATAGACTATGCATATAAGAATGTTTTTCATATTTCTTTAGAGCTATTATAATGTGAGTTTGCAATTTCACCTCAGCAATTGAGGGAAAATGTGCTGATTTTCTTGTTTGATTTTTAAAAATAAATATTCTGATTGCATTAATTAAACTTATCATTTAAAGCTTTAATTTAGATGATTGATTTCTTTATATAACTCTTTTACAATAATTTTCATTATGAAAAGCACTGCATAAGATAAACATCAGTTAGTTAAAATTTTCTCATCTCCTCTTTAAAGTAAGAAAATTATTTCAAGTTTTGATAATTTTTTTCTAGAAGTGTACAATAAATTAATATTAAGGAGTAGTTCAAAACCATACATCATAATCCAATTTTCCAGTATTAATATGAATTCCATTTATGGTTTCAGCCCATTATCCTGGTTTGTAAAAGGAGGAACTGTCTTGGGAGTGATTGGAGACTGGCAGCTCGAGAGTTCAGTAAGTACACTCGCTTCATATACTCTTGAACAGTGAGCATAAACTCACCTAGTGAAGAATGCTACCTATCACTAAAAGAATGCAAAACATTTACAAAATTATTATTATTATTATAAATATGACTGACACCTTCATCCAAAGCTGCTTATAAGACAATTTTATGTTTAATGATGTTCCTAATACTTGGGGAGTTAAAAGACTTGCTCAGTATCACACAGTCAGCAAATGAACCTGCAATCTTTTGATTTAAGTTGTGCCTTAGTCCCTAAAATTTTATAATAAAAAACTATGATTATTTTCCATTTTTATTTAATTGTTCATGTTAAAATTTGTTTGCAAACCATCTGGTAAATGAGGCATATTGCTGCTATATCCACTGCTTGAAAAAGTTGTTTTATTTGATATCATGTGCATAAAGTAGATGTAGCTGTCAAAAATGATTTTTTAATGACACACCTGTCGGGATGCCTTCCAGTCCTTTAACTGGCCTGGTAATGAGTGGTCCAGAGAAAAGGTAGGATGTTTTTTGCCTTAACAAGAAGCTTGGCATTAGATGCCACTGTGGATATTTTGGCGTCCTGGTGGAGATGAAGCAAGGACCCTTTCCTGCTCAGCAGGCAATTTAATCAAGAGTCCAGGGGAGTTGATACATCAAGAGTACATTCTCACCCAATATGCTAGATGCCAGCATCTAGATTTTTGGTACCTGTTTGGACACCTGCTGGGCTTACTGGGAACTGTAGTCCCATGGGACAGCCCTCTTGTGTTCCATGGATGCTGCCAGGGATTGTAATCAGTACTTTAAGGGTCTTCCTTTTCATCCAGAAGTGCTTTCTCTGGATTACACCCTAACACTGGAAGTACTGCTGGGTCCTCCAAAAAGCGAGCACCTCTGCCTCACCCAGGTAAATTGGAGTTGGGTGGAAAAGGACAAAGTTAACCTGGGAAGAGTGGAGGAAGAAAAGAGAGAGAAGAGAATTATTGTGCGTGTGCAACTATTGAGAACAAGCCTTTTTCAGGTAGTATAACTGTGAACAAACCTTTTATTTGAAATTGGGCATAGTAATGGATAGTAATAATAAGGCTGCTTACATGCTGTGTATGACGGCTTCTAGGACCCATGTGTCAACTGAATGTGATGGAGTGGAAGCTCCTTCGGATAATCCGGAAGTCATCATGGCGATCAGAGATTCTGAATGGACTGAATCTCCGCCCATTGAGGTCAGTTGGGATCCTATACATGAATTAAGTACACAATTTAAACTAACGCCGTCCTCCTTTAAAAGGGAGCAGTGGAACGATGACTCCTTAAAAATTTCAAAGAATGTGGTGGTTTTAGTTAATGGACAACAGTATCAAGATTCCATTCCACAGGGGCCTCACTTTGTAATTGAAAATGATTTATTATATCGAGTGGCAGAACATGAAGGGCAGGTGAGGACATTGTTGTTAGTACCACATACATAATAATAATAATAATAATAATAATTACAGTCGACAAGTTTGTGAACTAGCTCATTCCCACCCCCTAGGTGCCCATCTGGGAATCAAAAAGACTTTGGAGCAGATTAAGCTTTGATTTTATTGGCCAGGAATAAATGACGAGGTCTGTCGATTCTGTATTTCATGTCCTGAATGTCAGCTTCGACAGATGTTTCCCCTGATCGATATTCCCTTTGAACGAGTCAGCATCGACCTCGTAGGACCATTAGAACCCTCACTACATGGCCATAAATATATACTGGTCATGGTGGATTATGCTACTAAATTCCCAGAAGCTGTTTCCTTGCAATTAGCTACTTCAGAAATCATTGCACGGGAATTAGTAGGGATATTCGTGTGTGTTGGGATTGTAAAAGAGGTGTTGACTGACCAGGGAACTCCCTTCACTTCGGAAACGTTCAGGGAAGTTGCTAAATTACTGAAAATAAAACATAGTAAAATATCGGTCTATCATCCTCAAACTGATGGTTTGGTAGAGTGATTTAATCAGACTTTAACCCCTTAACCGCCCTCTGCCGGATATATCCGGCATCGTAGCTTTAATGCTGATGCCTTACTGCCGGAATTATCCGGCACATTTGCCTGTTGTTATGTGAATGCCTGGCGCGTAGTATAACTGACAGTTTGGCATTGGTATTATTACTACGTTGTATTTCGACATCTCTGCGCTTGTATTGGCCGATCACGTGATGTGATTCGAAAGTGAAAGCTGTGAATATGGTGAAACGTAAACTGACTTCAAGTGAGGTTTTGCAGGCGATTTTGGACAATAATTCTGATCATGATTGTAGCAGTTCTGAAGAAGATTTTAGCGACAATGATGATCAGCAACGTGCGCTGCATGATACTGTGAATGACGGCGCATCGGATGACGGCGATGAGTGGGTGTATCCCCAGCATCTCAACTGGACTGCTGCCTGAGGTGAACTACGTTTTCTGCATCCGTTTGAGGCAACGTGTGGCTTTACTGTTGATGTAAACAATTACACTGCTGAGCAGTTTTATGAGCTGTTTGTGTCACCTGATTTGATCAGATATTTTGCTCATCAGACAAATCTGTATGCAGCACAGTTTATTGAGAAAAATCCCAATTTACCTCCACATTCCCGTGTTCGTGCTTGGGTAGACACTGATGAAAATGAAATGAAAAAATTCATTGGGATTTTGATGTTGATGGGAATAAGCAGAAAACCAGATATTGAGATGTACTGGTCTACAGATCCTATGTATGCAACACCTATTTTTGCAGCTATCATGACACGTAACCGATTCTCTTTGCTGCTGAAATTCTTTCATTTGAATGACAACAGAAATGAGCCAGATAAGAAAGATCCAAACCGCGACCGCTTGTTCAAGCTACGTCCTTTGATTGACCATTTATTTGAAGCATTTCAGTTGCCCTACATGCCAGGACCGTCAGTTACAGTTGATGAAAGTTTATTGTTGTGGAAGCCTGAGAAAAGGTACATTTTGTGTTTTATTATGTGTTTGCCCATTTCTAGAACTTGCACAACATTTAGTGGTCAATACTGCTTGAATAAATGTAAAAAATGTAAAAAAAATGTAAAAAAGTAAAAAAACGAAAATTGTTCAGATTTCGCCTGGCGTGGGGAATATTTAGGGAGTTGGCGGTTAAAGGGTTAAAACAGATGTTACGCAAGGTAGTTAGCGAGGATGGAAGAAACTGGAACCAGTTACTTCCCCTCGTATTATTTGATTTCACGGAAGTCCCACAGGCCTTCACTGGATTTTCTCTGTTTGAATTATTATATGGGTGGTAACCCTGCGGTCTGTTGGACATGTTAAAAGAAGGTTGGGAAGAAGAGGCCCTAGCCTTCTCCATTATATTAGAATATATCGCCCAGTTACACGATAGATTGGGAAAAATCAGGCCAGTCTTAAAAGAACATTTTGAAAAAGCTCATGCAGAGCAGGCACGGCATTATAACAGAAACACCATCCTCTGGGAGTTTCTCCCGGGAGATCATGTTATGGTGTTTGTACCTACATCTCATTCAAAATTGTTGGCTCATTGGCAAGGCCCATACGAAATTAAGGAACGGAATGGACTGGTTGATTATTTGGGTAAACAACCAAATCGTCGACCAAGTGAACGGGTTTATCATTTAAATCTGCTGAAACCATGGAAGGAAAGAGATAGTGATCTCAACTCCGGACAGCCCCATTCCCTTTTCATTAAACATCATAACCTAAATCTCGGACTTGGAAACAATGACAGGAGCTAGAAATAGCCATTTTGTCGATCCTGGAAGTAGTAAGTGAACAACCTGGCTGCACTACACTGATTGAACATGACATTGTTACCGACCCTGGAGTAATTGTCCGAGAACATCCTTATCGACATTCAGAGGCAAAGAAAACAGAAGTGGAGCTGGAAATCAGACAAATGCTGGAATTGAGTGTGATCGAGGAAAGCCACAGTCCCTGGTTCAGTCTTATTGTTCTGATTTCGAAACCTGATGGGAGGTGGAAGTTCTGTAATGACTTCTGCTGTCTTAATCAGGTCTCCAAGTTTGATGCTTATCCGATGCCTCAAGTAGACGATCTACTTGAACGGCAGTTTGCAAAACCGAGCAGAAAACTTGCATACACAAGGGATTGAGCTGAAGTGAATATGTGCATGGCTTTACACCAAGTTTATTGTTTATACATTGCGATGTGAGCATGGAAATGGGCATACGCAACATTTTTGTGCATACGCACCGTAAATACATGAGGACCTAGGTAGTTTTTTGACCTCCAACCATACAGATTCAAGGTCGCTTATCATAAAGGTTCTCTTCAGGCCAACGCTGATGCTCTCTCTCGTATCTATGATCTCTCTGTTTTGGCCTCCCGACCCGATGGGTCTGGGCTTGCTCGGAGTCATGTCACAAACATGCACTTAGGAAGCAGCCAACAAGCCCTGAGGTGAGTGAAAGATTTTAGCAACATTTTTGTCAAGATCGCCAGACATTACACTGGGACCATTCCCCAACTCTTTATTTTGTCTCGTGTGACAGCCTGACTTTTGAACTGTTACATATATGTTTACTTCTCCAGTTTCTATCCAGTGATGTTAATGTTCACCAACCCATTTCTAGGCACCTTGACTACCCCTTCCATCCACAAAAATGTTGGATCCCAGATAAATGAAGCTTGCAATCTGTTTCACTGTTTGGCCATTAATCTTGATTTCGACCTCTTCTTGCTTCTTTACACATACAACTCTATTAGTCTTTTTGACATTGATTTTTAGATCCATGTGTGTGCTGGCATAATTAACTCTACAGTATTAACCAAGTCTTGTAGATCTTCTTTTGTCATTCCAATAAAAATTGCATCATTTGTGTATCATAAATTATTTATTACTCTTCCTCCAATTTGGAATCCCTTTCCATAACTGTCCAGTGGCTGGTGCATGATGTGCTCAGCATATATATTAAACAGATATGACGAGATTATGCAACCTTGCCTTACCCCCCTGTGTATTCTGAACCATTCAGTGACTTCTGTTCCAATTCTGATGCATGGCTGCTGCTTCTTGTATAGTTTGCTAATCAGATCAATAATATGTGTTTAAAATCCACACATTGTTGCACATAATGATCCATATCTGATCATGGTGGAGAGAGTCAAAGGAAAAATATAAATCAATAAACTCAAAATATAATCAATAAAGCAGCGGTACAATGTTTGGTTGAATTCTCTTGCTTTCTTAGTTACCAATACTGATGCTCTGTGTAAGAAAGGACAGAGCCGGGTATACTTCCTTAGAAGGCTGGCGTCCTTCAACATCTGCAATAAGATGCTGCAGATGTTCTATCAGACGGTTGTGGTGAGCACCCTCTTCTACGCGGTGGTGTGCTGGGGAGGCAGCATTAAGAAGAAAGACACCTCACGCCTGGACAAACTGGTGAGGAAGGCAGGCTCTATTGTTGGCATGGAGCTAGACAGTTTGACATCTGTGGCAGAGCGACGGGCGCTCAGCAGGCTCCTATCAATTATGGAAAATCCACTGCATCCACTGAACAGGATCATCTCTAGACAGAAGAACAGCTTCAGCGACAGACTGCTGTCACTGTCCTGCTCCACTGACAGATTGAGGAGATCGTTACTCCCCCAAACTATGCAACTCTCCAATTCCACCCGGGGGGGGGGGGGGGTAAACGTTAACATTATATAAATTTATTGTCCGTTTTTACCTGCATTTTTATCAATCTTTAATTTAATATTGTTTTTTGTATCAGTAAGGTGCTGCTGGAGTATGTGAATTTCCCCTTGGAATTAATAAAGTATCTATCTATCTATCTATCTATCTATCTATCTATCTATCTATCTATCTATCTATCTATCTATCTATCTATCTATCTATCTTATTATCCTGAGGTTGACTACGTGGTCTCTAGTACCTCTTCCTGTCCTGAAACCTGCTTGTTCCTCTGCGACTTCAAACTCCATCTTGTTTCAGATTCTGTTAAGGATGACTGATAGGAGGATTTTACTGGAGTGAGAGACCAGAGCGATAGTCTTGCATTTGGAGCAGTCCGTTGCATCTTCTTTCTTTGGTAATAGGATAATCACTGATTGGGTCCAGTCAGTAGGCTCTTCGCCAGTCATATCCTATACTTCAGCACATTTCTGGTGCATGATGTCTATCATTATGTCGCCTCCTTCCTTGAAGAGCTCTGCTGGTATACTGTCAAGCCCAGGTGTCTTTCGGTTGCTTAATTTTGATGTTGCTGCTGCAATTTTTGACTTCAATGGTAGTCCTTTTCTGCTTGCATCAGACCTGCTCCTCTGCATATAGGTCCTCAGAGTATTCTACCCACCTTATTGTAACCTCAGCCTTTTTCATGAGAAGCTGCCCTTCTTTGTCTTTAATATTTTACAATTTTGGTTGAAAAGCTGCATGTAGTTTTTTGACTGTTGTGAACAGCTTCTGCATATTTCCATATGTGGCAGCTATCTGAAGAGATTCACACTACTGTATTATGAAATTTTCTTTGTCCTGTTTGATTGCCTTCTCTACTCATTTATTCAGCATTTTGTATTGTTCTGTGTTCATTGTAACCCCTTCTTTAATTTTCCTTCTTTGCTCAATTAAAGCAAAAAAAATTTATCTAACAACCATTTTTGCTTTTTGTTCCTTTTCTTCAAACCAATTATGTCTAAAGCAGTACCAGTGACAAGTTGCTTTACAATCTCCCATTTTCTTTCAGGAGATTCCTCTTCAAATTCACTTCCAACTGCTACAAAATGTTTTTTATTTCCACTGCATACACGGTCTTTGTTAATTTATCTAGGTCAAACCTGGTAACAGTGTTTGTTTCCTTTTGGAGATTTTTGAGTCTCATCCGAAATGTTGCAACCAACAATTCATGGTTGCTTCAACAGTGTGCGCCGGGATATGTGTGACAATTCGTTATGGAGCCTTTCCATTGCTGTTGCATAAGAATGTAATCACTCTGATTGAAAGTAATTCTGTCTGGGAAAATACATGTATATATCTCCTCCTAGGATGGTGCTCAAACATAGTTTGTAATGGAAAAATTGTTATATTTGCAGAAGTCAATAAATTATTCCCCACTTTCTTTAAATTCTCCAAGGCCATACTTTCCTGTGACACCTTTCACCAATTTGTTGCATCCTTCTCACCAGTAATAATTTTAACATCATATCTTGGTAATGAGTCCAGAACTTGTAGAGTTTCATAGAATGGTGCTAAGTCTTCTTCTGGTACCGTGGACGTTGGTGCATAAATCTGCACAAGTGTAATTTTCAAAGGCTTTGCGTTTGAGACATACTGTCAATATCCTGTCATTCACAGGGTTGTATACCATTATCGGAGATGCCCACTTTCCATTTATCTAAAATCCAACTCCATGTTCGTGGTGTTCATCTGTACCTGAGTAAACCATCATGTGTCCTACTGTGGTGAAATGACCTTTACTGGTCCAACAAACTTCAGCAAAGCTGACAAAATCCTTTCAGTACATCTCACAATTTAACTGAGACTTTTGCTACTGTAACATTATTGATGTTGTAAGAATCTTGAAAGCTAGCATTAGAAATTTCTATTGTAGTCTCTTTTAAAGACTAATGTGGCCCAGTTCCTTTACCTTGTAAGAGAAGGGCATACTTGAAATCAAAACCTACAATAATAAAATAGTTTAAATATAAAATAATAAAAAAATAATATAAGCTCATAAAATTATTTGATAAGGTAGTGCCATTAAATGTAAAATACCTCACTAAAGTTTAAAATGGGTCAATGAATGCAGTTATTGAGAAAATATAGTGTTATGCTTTTTTCCTATAAAAATTATTTATATAGCACATTCAATGTGCATTTATACATACATTGTCAGATATATGGGCATGGGGAGTGCTTTTTATAGATTTATGCAGGACTAATATGGGGAGGAAATACAGGATGGCACCACCACTAACTTTTATTCCATCTGTCTTCTTAGACTGGTGGAAGAAAAAGCCTGAGAGGACAACTGATGTCACTTCCCCATGTGAAATCCTGCCCCATCTGGCTCTGACGGTATATATAACTGCAAGTTCCACTGGATGTCAACGTTCCAGCACGGACCCCCTTTTGAGGAATCCAGAGCACTGAAACTCTAGTGATAATTTTCATTTGAGTATGGTATACTGCCACAAATGATCACAGCATAATCGTGCTTGTGACCATATTTTTTGCAACAAAACAACCATTATTAAATGGGGTTACCTCAGGACCCCAACCTTCATTCTCTGTCTTTGTTTTCCTTGTTATAATATATTAAAACATTATCAGTATACTAATAGTTGCTGTTATTATTCCTACTAGTAGCATTAGTAGTACTACCTCCATTATTCCAGAAGTAGTGGGACTTTTGTATGATTTTTTCTAATAAGAATCAGGCATTTCAGTACTAAAGTTTGGCACATGATTGGCACAGCAACCCAAATACAACATGAGCATCATTCAGTTTATTTAGTTAATGTCAACTAGAATGTGCAGTCTCTGCAGATACAAGACTCATTGACTTTTTATTACTTTTAATCATTATTGCTTACTCCTTCAAAAAAATCTGTTCATTTGTTAATAGCTTGATTTGTAATTGTAAAAAAAGAATATTAATCCATACAGAAATGATTATATAGTACTCTGTTATTATATTATTAATCCATTGAAGCAAAATTTTACATATTATTAGATCATTTTAAGTTATGGGTTTCTAATGAAATTCATTGTTTAACGAAAAAAAATCTAAATCAACATAAGTGTACTTACGGTCTAAATAATTAACTAAGTAAGCTTCTTCTATCATTTATACTATGTGTCACTGCTGTAGAGTTGCAACTGAAAAATCAGTAAATGTGTTCTCAGAAGTGATCTGTCAACTGTTCCACTGCTAGATACAGACTGCATAGGTAAACGTTTCCATGTAATAATGTAATGATGAGTCAGGGAGACAAACATCTGCGTGTTTTCAAAGAACACAAACTAGATAGTCTGTGTCAAGGTTTCTGCATAATCTCCCATTGATTACTTCCAGCCTTTTTTCTGATACAACATAACAATTGCCTTTCTATTTGCTCTTACATTGACTGAAGAATTTAAAAATTACTTCATTAAACAACTATATCATTTTCAGATTTTTCTCTTTGCACTTTGTCATTTCCCAACTTTGTATTTGTTTGTTTTGTTCTTTTTAATTGGTTGCAAGACTAGCAGGTTGCTGAGAGTCACTGACGATTTCACCCATGCAGAGCTTTCTCACCAAACCAGGAGTCTTTATCTCTTGCACATTAACCAGCTTGTAAGGCCATTTCATAAGTTTATTATTGATGCTAAAATCATGTAGTTTCGAGATTAATCATTGCTGCTGAATAATATAACAAGGATATGTTGTGTACTTTTTTCTCTTCTATTCCTTACCTGTTGAAAATCATCTACTAAATTATTGGATCCTGCCATTCTAAATCCATCCTGGCTGTCTATCAGACTATCGTTTTTAGTCATAATATTTCTTGACTACATCCTGAGTACCTGGAAAGGCTTATTTGGTCTAAAATTAACAGGACCCATTTTGTCTCCAACTTGTGCAGTTACACTTTTAGTTTTTCTGTCACCTTTCAGGTAATTGCATCAAAAATGATTGCTGGAATACATTTAGCAATAGTTGACAAATAATGTCTTTCATTTAATTTAGAGCTGCTCATCCCAAGAGGCTTAATGGGTTTTCATAACCCTTGACTTGCCAGGATGTTCCTTTTTTATTTCAGCCATGTATTTTTTTTTAAACCTTGAGTGAAATACTGTACAGATGTATTCATTTGCCATTTCCTGCTTGTTTTAAAATTTGCTTTGTTTCTCTGAGGCAATTTACACTAGAGCATTATGTTTTTGCTGTTTTCACTTAGGTTCCTTTTCTTTTTTTCATCTTCTCTCTTACCATTTGGAATGCTATTTTTCACTTTTAAAAGTTATGTTTCTTCATAATAGCAACATCGATTGTCACCCTATAAAAAATCTAAACTAGCTGGAAATCATTTACAGTTCTCCTAATCCATTTCAAGAAGCATAAAATATTATAAATTGTCACATGTAAAATGATAAAATGAAAATATCAGATAAATGGCATAGGTATTACACTTAATTTTTATTAAAATTCTCTGCTAGATTTTCGAACATTTAATTGCTATGTTAAAAGAAAAATGTTTGGCATTTGAGTCCTCCTAAGATTCTGTGCAGAAATTATTCCAGGAGCTAACTGCTGGATTGTTTCTATGAAGCTGCCGCTATATCCATCAATACCAGTCATTAAAGGCTTGCAACTTATTGTTATTACAATGTACAGCACACAGTTTTGTATCTATTAATATTGTCAAAAATAAGAAAAACAGTACATGTGGGTTTTTAAGGCAGTGGCTCAAAAGATGTGGTTAAAATTGACTCAGCATCAGAAAATTATCATAACTAACCAATTCAAAGCACATTTATTATGTAAAAAATATAATATAAAATTTAGCTTCTGGTCATGTTTTTAAACATTATATATGCTGGAGTTGCAATTATCTCAGGCGTTCTGCCAAGTTGAAAAGGAAACCTACCAAGGCTTAAAGAGTAAATGAACCAGGAGATGAGCGGGAAGAAGAAGAGTCACAAAACTAGCAGGGGTCTGATGAAAAAAAGGCAAAAATACCAAAAGCATAAAAAACAAAATGCTACATATAAATAAAAATCAGAAAACATGTATAGACCTGAAATCATTTTTGAAATGGCTAAATTCACCACAAAGTTTTGAGAACAAATTCAAAAACTTGGACTTCAGGACTAGTGCTCTGCCATCTTAAATAGTGATGTGATTATGACAAGATGAGATGAAAATCTGGTCATCATGTGACGGCAATAGAGCACCATTACTGTCAACAAC
The DNA here is from genome assembly GCF_900747795.2 of Erpetoichthys calabaricus. Taxonomy (NCBI): domain Eukaryota; kingdom Metazoa; phylum Chordata; class Cladistia; order Polypteriformes; family Polypteridae; genus Erpetoichthys; species Erpetoichthys calabaricus. Next base: position 70,811,556 of record NC_041406.2, read on the forward strand.
ATGACTGCACACACAGAAGATAGCAGTAGTCACTGGCAAAATCTTCAAACAGTGATACAGTGATGTCAGAAAAGTTTAAAATGATCACGATAATGTCAAAAATCAAATTAAAACTACAAACACCCATAAAGAAAAAACATATCACAAAATACATGATTAATCACAGCAGATGTTTTCAATTAGCCAGGCCAATTGGAAATGAAGCTGCAGATCACATGTCTGCAAAATTAAACTGTTTTAATTGTGAATAGTTATTCTTATTTGCATTCACAACACAATAAAAAATATTAGAATGTTTACATCACATCATAAAGTACAAAACAGAAAAGAAACTGAATTAAAATTTATCAAATTACACAATTTTTTGTTTATGTATATATTATTATTCTAAGTCAAATTAATATGAAAAATAATATTTTTAAACATATATGTAAAGAAAACAATAACATATATTCATTAACTTACATAGAACTTCTCTAGCTTTTGTCACTTCTTTATTTATTTATTTTTTTTGGTGGTCCAAATCTTCATTTGCTGGACCGTCACATTTTTTCTGGTGCGTCCCAATGAATCATCCAGCAGTTGTCTGCCATCATACTGACATCCCAACATCCCTGGTACCTTCTTTCCATGTCCTTGATATCCTGATGAACTCTTTCACTATGTTCTTCGTTCACTTCTATCCAGGATTTTCAGAGAAAAATCCCAAATGCATATCCAAAAAGAGAACTTTGAGACTTGTGTTGCAATATAATTCTTTAAAATGAACTAATACATATTTCAAAATTTCATTATAATTACAATCTTTATTATTATGTAAATAACTGCTTTTGAATGATACATTCTCATTCCATGTCATTCATTGCATCATTAAAATTCTGTATCAGAAATCTGTTTTCTTATATCAGGTCCTGGCAAAAACGCCCTCCTTCAGATTAGCCTCAGACAGACCTGGCACAAATACATAAAACACGGCCCATCTGTTAATAGGACTTTGACAAACTGCTTCAAAAAATCAAGCTAAATATGAAGTAGGGGTAGCAGCACATTATCTGGATCCACCAAGCTAGTTCTAATAATGTTTTTGGCATCTAGCTGTAGCTTTTCTCAAGCTCACCGTTCCTTCTGAACCCAATGTACTGTAAATTCTTTGCTGTTCCACTCACAGACAAAACGTGGGAATTTTTTATGCTCTGACTGTTGTTCCACAGAACTTCCAGTTCTCCACATAGGATCCATATGACGTTATTATAAAATTAAATAAATGTTTTGCTTTAAACATATATTTTAATATTATAAAATATTATATTCAAACAAATCATCATTTAGATATAATATTGATATTCAATTAACTATAGTGAAAAAACACACAAAAAAAAAAACTGGACAGCAAACAAATGTGTTTTGTGACAACAAACATTCACTAGACAGGGCACCAGTCCATTGTAGAGTGCACACACTCACACACACCACACACACTATCAACAATTTATTTATTTTTTTTACTAAGCAATATTCTTTTAACAAATATTATAAAATGAATGGACAGATGTATGGATTAATTGTTACATGTAAAATTATACATAGTTTTAATGTCATATATAACTCAAATATCCATCCATCCATTATCCAACCCGCTACAGTATATCCTAACTAGAGGGTCATGGGGGTCTGCTGGAGCCAATCCCAGCCAACACAAGACGCAAGGCAGGAAACGAACACTGAGCACGGTGCCAGTCCACCGCAGGGTGCACACACACACACCCACACACTAGGGACAATTTAGAATCGCCAATTTACCTAACCTGCATGTCTTTGGAATGTGGGAGGAAGCCGGAGTACCCGGAGGAAACCCACGCAGACACGGGGAGAACATGCAAACTCCATGCAGGGAGGAACCGGGAAGTGAACCCAGGTCTCCTAACTGCAAGGCAGCAGTGCTACCCACTGCGCCATCGTGTTGCCCTAAGTCAAAGATTGTTGGCTGAATACCACCTTAATACAGTTTTTCAAAAGGAAATAATGTCCAGTTTGACTTGTATTTTAATGTTCAGTCATACAATTTTTTCAGGTTTAGTTTCAGATTAATATTACTCAGCCTTCCTGGATACATTTAAAAAAAAAACACAATCCTTCCTACACATGTTAAGTATAATTCTTCATGCAATTGTCTGTTGTGAGCAAGTTTGTAAAGAAACAAGCAACCTAAGACATGGGAGGACAAAATACAGCAGGAGCACAGCATACAAGTAGACAGGGAGAGAAGCAAATGCTTATCACATCTTGTTTTCAATAATGTAAGTAACATCAACGCTTGTCCTCTGCAATAACCGCTCTCATCTGTGCCTACTACATGAACTTACCTTTCACACTTAAATGAGTCAGTGTATATTTTTGCTGTTCATCTTAAAATTTTAAAGAAGTAATTTTCCAGATGACATGTACAGCAGCTAAGCTCAAAGAAAACATTTACCAACCTAAAATCCCCAAAAGGATTCATTGGTTGTTAACTCTGAAGGGTAAAATGGCAAATGTAGGTGTAAACAACAAATGAAGGGGGAGACTAAGCAAAATTACAGTATTTAAATAATTATAATAGCCTCTCACTGCCTGTACCTAGTGGTTGTGAAGATGTTAGGTCCAAATATCATAACTGTGAGAAATAAAGCAATTAAAATTGCAATTAATGTATAGTAATAGATTGATTACCCCCGATAAAGAAATTTGTAAGCAATAGGATACAAGCTAATGCAGTTTTGTGCCACAAAAAATAATATTTTTATAGTAAGTTATACTTGAGTAGTTGTGTTAATAACAATTAAAATTTTTTTGAAGGGTCTAGAAAATTATGCAGCCCACTTTAAAAGTTATTTAATCCTGTACAGATAAAAAAGTGTAAGGTGAATGTTGATAATACATAAATAAATCAATCAATAAATAAGTAAATAATTTTCTGCACAGTCTTAGTAATCTATATTAGATTTAGGAATAAATGCTTTTATTACTTAACAAGATCAAAGATTCAACACAAACTAAGCATATTAATCAAACATAGTAAAATAAGCGAATGACAGCAAACTAAACATGCAAACCTTAGACAATGTGACTTCAGTATGTAAGCTCCAAATTAGTGATTGTGTGCTTAAAGTTATCAATGTACTTTTCACTTTAAATTGCAGGAGGTCTACAGTAAACTGACATTCTGTGTACTGTGTAGAAAAAATGGTGGTGGCTATAATGTTACATTATCCTGAAAAGTTTAGAAGTTCTGCTTTTTTCAAGTTTTGAAGGAATCAAAAGTCTGCCTGACCTATTTTCTTTGACCTAGATTTTATATTGCTCAGCAAAACCTAAATCCGCATTCACATCCTAAACATTTCATCTTAGAAAATCCTGTACATTGCAGATGTCAGTGAGTGGTAATGAGTAAACTGGAAATGGACAGTATAAAACCATAATTTTTCTAAATTTACTTTTTGTTCTTTCAGTTAATATGAAACAGCAGACTACATTTTAAATTGCATCTCATGAGCCCTATTAGCATTTTCAATTTGACCTCCCAACAAGTCCATGGTAGGGGTGAATTATAAATAATATCTTGATCTTTCAACAATTAGAAAAATATCATATATTTCTAAAAAAAATCTGTTCCAGGAATTCTTTCATAATTTGTCACAAAAGGATTGTCAAGGTCATAGTAAGTGCACTGTGCTTCATTAGTAGAAAAGGCTTGATTCTTCATTGGCCAGCTGTGTCAAAGTTCTTTCAAAAAAAGCAGATATGCCTCTATGTCATCTGTTTTCTTCAGAATTATGTGTACCTGTGACTTTAGTAGTGATCTTTCTTTCTGAATAGTAGTCTCCACATTCGTGATACCTTGAATTCTCTGAGTGATGTTTGCTGGTTGGTGACTTGTGCCTGTAGTTGTGTCACCTGTTCTACCAGTTTCTGCACCAAAGATGCTGGATCTACCTGTTCTGTCCTTCTCTTCTTCCTGGTGATCCTGCTGACTATGCCACTGTAAATGAAATGCAGAAAACAGAAAAATAATTAGTGTACCATGTGTAACTCCATTTAATGTTCAGGATTAAAAAGAAAATACAAATATTAACAAATATGCAAATCATTGCTAGAGATGTAGTAATGGCTCATCACAACCAGTGTAAAAAAAGACTTCTGGCCTGGTTGTAAATGACACCGGACTTCTTGTGTTGTTGGAATTTGTAGAGGAGAAAGCAAAATAGGCGGGTCCTACAGAGAGGTCTCTATTCTTGGCCAAGCCAAAATTATAGTGATGTGTTACACCTAAATCCTTCCCCATACGTATTTCAAATGGACTCAAAATTGGGTAATATGCCTGTTGCTCCCATATTTGGCTATATACACACACACACATATATATATATATATATATATATATATATATATATATATATATATATATATATATAAAAACTATTTTATGATACGTGATTTGTTTTTTCTCCCTTTGTGGATCCCCAACTGCAAATATATATATATATGTATATATAGGGGCATCACAGTGGCGCAGTGGGTAGCGCTGCTGCCTCGCACTTAGGAGACCTGGGTTTACTTCCCGGGTCCTCCCTGCATGGAGTTTACATGTTCTCCCCGTGTCTGCGTGGGTTTCCTCCCACAGTCCAAAGACATGCAGGTTAGGTGCATTGGCGATTCTAAATTGTCGCTAGTGTGTGCGTGCCCTGCCCAGGGTTTGTTTCCTGCCTTGTGCCCTGTGTTGGCTGGGATTGACTCCAGCAGACCCCCGTGACCCTATACGATATATATATAGTATATGTTATTATTATGGAAGGCAAGTATAAATGAACTATTTACACATGCATATCCTGCTCCAAGTGCCATTTTGACATCTTAGCATAGAAAACACAAGTTTGGGCTAAGGTTTTGGAGAACCTGTGAACGATCACAGCCCCTCCAAGTTATAAAATAGGGCAGGAGATGTGTCGTGCAACGTATGAAATGGGGTTGAAAGTTCAGTTGCAAAAATTTGTTCCATGATTTATGTAGTACCAATACAATTATTAAAACAATGGGACCTATTATCTATAAACTAGCTCTGCCAACACATTTTAAAATAAGTGTATCACTTAAAATCTGTAATGACAAGTAAAGTATGTATTCTCATCTGGCCAATACGCCTTTATCAGTTATGGTGAATGGGAAGTTGGAGTAAGAGATACTGAAAACTATTGAACTCTGTAAGTTCTAAGGTCCAGCAGCTGGTACACAAGCAGAGCTATGACCCCAAGGCCCATTCTTAGGTTCTTGTGAGTGATATACATGCTCTAGGATTGCTCCGTCAGTTTCATCAGAAGTTTCCAAATAAGTCAAATTCAGTGTCCATGTCCATGTACTTTGTCACGAACATGTCATTGAATAATTTTTGTCATGTACTTTTGGTTTTGACATATAATTATTTTTTAATCTTGTTCCTTATATTTTTACCATTTTGCCAAGTGATGCTATTGCTTTACCGTACTGTATGTCTTTTTTCTATGGGCACTGCCATTTTGTGTGATTATTCCAATTGGCTACAATATTTTGGAGATTTTGGTCACTATGATGTGCTGTGGTTGGACATCCCATGTGATCTGTGACATCATAGTGGTCATGACCTATGAGATAGTGGGCCACATTTCACATTGTACAAAATGTGTGAAAAATTGAAGGAAACACTTTGTGAGAAATTACTGCTTGACTACGAATAAACCTTAAGAAAAGATTTTTGGTTTTGAGTCTCTATGGTCTTCCTTATTAACATCGCTGGTTATCCATACAACTTAATGTACTGACCCTGACTAATGACAACAACAATTCTATTGTATTACCTTTAAAGGAAGACCTATCTTAATCTTTACCACTCATTACAAAATTTGTCTGCTTGGACATTCAATCCATCCTTTTTGTCACAATATTAACCAATACATAGTTGGTTCCTCATTTGCTCTCAGAACAGCCTGAATTGACTAAAATGTGACATGGGAATTCCGGACCATTTTGTTTCCAAATTGTTTCAAATTCACAAAGTAGTCAACTTCTACAGTTCTTTGAATAGTTCTTTCAGTCTTATCCAACAGCTACTCTGCTACCACTAGAGTGAATTATTGTCACCTATCGAAATGGATCCATATGCATGTGAGCTTTTTATAATATACTGATTATTATTTGGAAAAGGACAGGAAAAACTGGTATTTATTAGACTGAATAATGTGTTTACTGTCCTATACTACTCTGTGCTTATTTTAATTTCACCATTAAAACTGTCCCTTCTTTATTTTAATATGGTATTTTAATATTCTAATTAGTGCTGGGCGGTATGACCAAAATTCTATATCACAGTATTTTTCAAAATGATACCGGTTTCACAGTATTAGACGGTATTTTTTTCCCATGCATGAGTGGATGTTAACCACATTTTCCACTGCAATTACTGGCTAAGAATAACCTATTCCACTGTCATGAGAATTGTACAAAAAAATATTTTAATGTGCACACAAGTATTAATACAGGTATGCATGGCCCCATAAAGTGATAGTTTTCAAGGGGGTGGCACTAATGAAGAGAAGGAATCACATTGCCTGACACATGCAGTCAAAATATAGAGCCTTTTTATTGAACAATGTTTGCAAACAAGTTTAAATATTATGCAGTTTAATGATGGTAAAGTTGTTTAAAAAGTCACTTTAACGTGTCAGTGGACAGAGATTGTTAACATTAACAAAGTGTAGTTGGTTTAAAAAAAAATATATTTATTCATTTTCTAAGACATGTTCAGTGCAATACAACTTTTGACAAGCACCTCTGTATATTTTACTAAGTCTAAATGCCTCTTTGGATGGTTGAAAATATGTTGTCAAAATTTTAGTTTAAGATAATCACAATAAAATAAATAATAGTGAAACTTTCAGTCATAATACTATTACTTCAAGACTTCAAGCCCAGGTGCATTACACAGTATTCACCAAATTAAAATAAAATAAAACAAGTGCAACTTGGTGATGACATCTTTACCAGCTGAACCATCATTAAGGCAAACTGCATTAATATGGACCTTGCTTCAAGCTAAGCTATATACATAAATAATAAAACTGCAACTTGCATTTATAATGCTATTTGTGGTATAGCCATATGGAAGCGTATTAGGGTTCCGGTGAAGAAAAAAAAATAAGGACACAGTGAAGAAAAAAAAAAACTATATTCTGAGAATAAAGTCAACATGTTGACTTTATTCTCAACATTTCCACTTTAATCTCTATGCTTATGTCAAGATTAAAGTCGACATTTCCACGTTATTCTCATAGTTTATTTTGTCATTAAAGTAGAATGTCGTTAACTAAACTTCATCCTAAAATCAATGTTTAATGCACTAGATTTTCTCATACCCTGTCATAAGTTAATGTAGCACATTTAATGCTTTGTGTTAAGTGTTCCCCGACCCAGTTGTAAATCACTACGCGCTTCTTAAAATGACTTCCGCTTGCAGTAAGAGGAGGCGCAGGCAGCGATTGCCACACAGAATACATTCACTTCATGATATTCCTGCTCTCTGAAAATGTAGAATGCTAAGATACATTTTCATGATGAAATGCATTAAAGCAGGTATTAAACATGCACGGTAGTGCTGCTCCCTCGCAGTAAGGGGTTCCTAGGTGTACATTCAGTGTAGAGAACTTTATGGCAGGTGTGACGAGGCTCCAAAAAACTGGATGTATGAATGGGTATTGCACAGGTTTAACTTAAATATTAGGTTCGTGATCTGGTGGTTGGAGACACAAACACAGAATTCAATGGATGTTCTTCTGAGTGAGCTTTCTTTATTGCATGCATGCTGTCTCTGTCTGATGTACCAAACCCCCAGTTCCTATCCTTCCTTTTTCTTTCTCCACATAACCAATCACCACACGATAAACGTCGATTGCGACTAGTGCATTATACATCTGCTACAATTTTAACTAGGAAAAGAAAATCCGAGCACATCTCTCCAATTTTGATGTCACTACATTGGTTACCTGTGTCACTTAGAATTGACTTTAAAATCCTGCTTATAGTTTACAAAGCCTTAAATAATCTCCCTCCATCTTATATTTCAGAATGTTTTACACCTTACACTCCAAATCGTAACCTTAGATCTTCAAATGAGTGTCTGCTTAGAATTCCAAGAGCTAAACTTACAAGAAGTGGTGAGGCGGCCTTCTGCTGTTATGCACCTAAAATCTGGAATAGCTTGCCAATAGGAATTTGCCAGGCTAATACTGTGGAGCACTTTAAAACACTGCTGAAAACACATTACTTTAACATGGCTTTCTCATAGCTTCATCTTAGTTTAATACTGCTCTGCTCTGTATATTCAGTTAATTATCATGATTATTCATGGTGGCTCCAAAATCCATTCTAACCCCTACTTTCTCTTCTGTTATTTTTCCAGTTTTCTGGGGTGGTGACCTGCGCCACCACCACCTGATCAAAGCACTTTTATGTCCGTACATTGATGGATTAAAGGCCAGAAGTCCACATGACCGTCATCATCAAGTTCTTCCATGAGAACCCTGAATACCATGAGGACTGATTGAGGTAATTTATGTTCGCTAGAATGCCTAGAGGGGGCTGGGCAGTCTTGTGACCTGGAACCCCTGCAGATTTTATTTTTTTCTCCAGCCGTAAGGAGTTTTTTTTTTTTTTTTTTTCTGTCCTCCCTGGCCATTGGACCTTACTTTTTTTTTCTATGTTAATTAGTGTTCCCTTATTCTAATTTTTATTTATTTTGTCTTTTGTTCTCTTTCTTCATCATGTAAAGCACTTTGAGCTGCATTATTTGTATGAAAATGTGCTATATAAATACATTTTATTGTTGTTGTCTTTGTGAAATTAAAACTAGTTATAAACTTAGATCACAGAGTGTTCAGAACTTTAAAAAAATCTTTGTTATACATGTTTAATTATGCCATCCACTCAGGGTTGCAGCCATCCCAGCAAGCACTGTGTGCGAGGCAGGAGCAAATCCTGAACAGGGTGCCAGCACATCGCAGGGTGAATACGAGCAATATATACAACTAGCAGGGTCAATATAGCATAACAAAACCACACATCCTACATGACTTTGAAAAAAACTGAAGCACGCCAAGTAAACCCACCAGAAAAACATGCAAATTCAAGGCAGGGAACACCCAGGACCCCCTTGCTGCAACGCAGCAGTACACCCTCCATGCCACCGTGCCCCCACATAAATACTTACATTAAAGCATGTATTAATCATCTTAGCATTCTAAATGTTCAGGGAGCAGGAGTATCATGAAATTAATGTATTCTGTGTGGTGATCGCTGCCTGCCCCTCCTCTTAGTTCAAGAGGAAGTCAGTTTAAGAAGTACGTAGCGATTAACATGGCTCCAGGAACACTTAACACAAAGCATTTAATGCGCTACATAACTTTTGACGGGGTTTTAGAAAATCTAGTAAATTAAATATTCATTTTAAGATGAAGTTTAGTTTACGATGTTCTACTTTAAAAAAAATAAAACAAGTGCAACTTGGCTTACAGTATTATCCAGTAGTATAGAAATAGTATTCACACATTTGAACATAATGGTCCACATCCGACCTTTGAAAACCAAAGTATCTCCAGACAACAGACTCCTTTTTTTTGGCAAAAGTTCTTCTGTGTCATCATGTTCAACTTTATCGTCTGCTACATCTTCAGTTTCAGAATGTCCTCTGTCCATTTTCACCATTCAATAACTCCACTAACGCATGTACTCCGTTGCATTCGTGTTTAGCGGTGCAGCAGTGAAAAAGGTCCCCCCTTAAACAGTTTCCCGCTTCGCCACGTTCCAAACGTTGTTTAGGCTATTTAAAACGGTGTTGTGGTATAAGAAAAATCCATTTCATAACAAAAATAAAAAAATAAAAAAAAGACATGCAGGTTAGGTGGATTGGGCGATTCTAAATTGGCCCTAGTGTGTGCTTGGTGTGTGGGGTGTGTTTGTGTGTGTCCTGCGGTGGGTTGGCACCCTGCCCAGGATTGGTTCCGCCTTGTGCCCTGTGTTGGCTGGGATTGGCTCCAGCAGACCCCCGTGACCCTGTGTTCGGATTCAGCGGGTTGGAAAATGGATGGATGGATAACAAAAATAAAAAACGTTTTTAGGTATGAACCGGTATACCGCCCAGCACTAATGTTAATTGCACTTGGCTGTTAACTGGCTGTTTCTAATAAACTCATGGCAATGGGTCCTGCATTCAAAAGCTATTGATATCCACTGATACCTACAAGTGTGAAATTCCAACCTTTTATTGTACAGTATACTGCTGTCACTGACTGAGAGAGTGTTAGATTACCCAGGAAGGACAGGTGAAATATGGTCACCTATATGATATAAATAAAATTGTTATGGAAGCATATTTAATTTGTATTTTTTGATTGTGGCTACTTTTGAATTTTGTACTTTATGGATTTTTATTTCCTCAACAAATATCCATTTAACTTTAGATGAGTTGCTACGGAAGTGTAGTTTATAATTTTTTTTAGTAAATAGTCATGTTTAAGATCTTAGGCAACGTGCTACATAAAATTATAAAGAATATCATTGCTAATTAGCTTTTATAAAATAGCAGTTTATGCACGTAGTGTAACCAGCAGAAACCAAAAATATTGTCTTTTGAAGCAATTTCTTAATTACCTCATTGAGTGGCACAGTCATTTTCAATAAGAGACAGAATTATGTCTGTTGCTAAGAGACTACGGTAATTGTAAATTATAATTGTACATGTAATTTAAAATAAGAGCCTGGTACTTCAAGAGTAACTACACTGTATGTTTCCAATGTAGCATAACTTCAATCAATAACCATTTCCTAGCTTGTTTTTCCTTTAATTTAAACTGACATTATGGCTGTCTTAAGAGAGGCTTGGAAGTGCAGTGATTAATACTACATCGTCACAGCTCCAGACATATGGGTTCAATTCCTGTTCCCAGTCAGCTTCTGTGAGGAGTCTCCAACTTCTTTGGGTATTCTGATTTCCTCTAACATTACAGAGAGTGGTGCATGTTAACTGGTACCTCTGTATTGGTCTAGTATTTATCTAGGGATGGAGCAGAGTTACTTTCAGTTTTCTAACTCTCCTCATACCTTGGAAATAGAAGAAGTGGGTTAAGGAAATGCATTTACTGTAATTCACATGTGGTAGATCATGATAGTTCTTCAGATGTAAAAATGAATATACTGTAGAAATTCTTTACAACTGAGGTGGGCTGGTGCCCTGCCCAGGATTTGTTCCTGCCTTGCGCCATGTGTTGGCTGGGATTGGCTCCGGCAGACCCCAGGACCCTGTGTTAGGATATAGCGGGTTGGAAAATGACTGACTGAATTCTTAACAAGTCTGAGATACTCTGTTTGGAATTTTCTTGTTACTCTTTGTTATTATTATGTTCATTTATGTTGTAAGGGGTATGCTATCATAAAAACATATCCAGCACTTCCACATTTAAATTATGTTAAGGTCCACCACAGCTTAAGTGCAAAATGATTCTAATTATCCTTGTTTGTACCATTTAGGAGATAGTTTGAATATGAAAACACTCTGCCAGCTGGGTGTGTTTGAGTTGGGGATGTGGGCTGCTATGGAGTGGAGTTGGTAGGGTAACCAAAAAACCTTGTCATTAGGTCTCCTATTAGTTAACCTGTACACTAGGCTTGGTGTCCACCTCTGTCTTACTCTGCTTTCACAGCGATGTGCTCCATTTGTATGTCTCCACTTTAAAAAAAAGTTGAGCCAGACTTTTCTGATAGAATATGAAATAAATAGCAAGAGGATGCACTGGTTTTGAGTAAGCTAGTTAAGAGGTAAAATAAAGTGAACATTGTATTGTTTCACAGTTTAATCAAATTGCCATAGTAAAGAAAGGATTCATTTGAAATTATAGTGAAGCTGTTTGTCAGGATGAAAATAGTACTTATGAAATTGTTATACTGTTGATAAGTATTATATTTTGGAAAAAAGAGCTATAAGAAAGTGCAAAGAAGCTGCTACGGAGGATTGCTGGGTCATACACTTTCACCGCAGGTGTCTTCTTATTAAACACTTGTCATTGTTTTGAAGAGTAGAAAAAGCAAATGTTGAAATGTTATTCTATGAAAGAGTTTTGTTCTTTAACCAGTTGTATGATAATAATAAACAATAATAGATTGAGATAAGACAATGGGACATTCCTGGCTTTTTCTGTAAGTGAACATTTGTCATTAGTATGGGGTCTTTAAAATAAGCAGAGGAAATGATGTGCAAACAGGAATTTGTTTTCTGCATACTCGAGTTCAGTCACTTAATTCAGAATGCAAGCTGGGGAAGGTGCAGCATGATGCCAGCATCCCTATTAAATCTGTTTTCATGGCAGGCCTGGTGTGCCACTAAAACCTCGTATAATGGGCAAAGCTCACTTTGTTCTACACAGTAGAGAGTACTTCTATTACTTTTAGAGAACATATGACTCCTTTTACTTATTTATTTAACTTATTTAGTGCTAACATAAGAGCCATAGTCCTTTTTTCATGAACACTCAGTACCAGTAGATTTCATAAAGAGGCCTTTATGAAATTTATTTATTTAGTTTTATTAAAATTATATAACTGTGCTGCGACTAAAGTACATTATTCATGATTATTGATTATAGGTTTCTTGTGTGTTCACTTGTATGGATAAGTTAAGATGTGCCATTTGTTTTTAAAGTTTGAATGAATTATTTGTAGATGACATGTACAGTATTGCATACTGTTTGAATATAAACTGTAAGACTGATGTTAACACGTGTTAAAGAATGTTATTTGTGGACCACAGTGACTTAAGTGGTGGTATACAGCTAAACTAAAAAATAAATGACTCTTTTCATTTATATAGTGCTTTTCTCACTACTCAAAGCACTTTCCACGCAGTGGGGATCCGGGATGCAAACCCACGATGTCCTTATTGTGAGGCAGCCGTTGCAACCACTACACTGCAAAAATGCATGTACTGTACAAAAAACAGACAAAAAAACTTTAAATGGGAGTTGTTTTGCTTGTATTTAGCAAAAAAAAATCTGCCAAAGGGGTAAGCAAAATTTACATGACAGGTTTTCTTAAAGTAAGCTAAATAATCGTAAATACAAATGTTTGGATAAGTCAATAATTCTTACATAATAAGGAAATCTAGACTTGATGTCATGATTTAGATACTTTTCCTTGAGTTAGATTTCATTTTTTGCAGTGTACAGATGTTCAAGAAGCAAATAATTTTTTCCCTGAATTTGCCAACATAAATCAAGTGACAGCACAGAGAATTGCACACAATTTTATTGTCTGTCACACTGTTCATTAATTTGACATACTGGTACCTGAGGTCTGTACTGGGTCCAAGTTCTCATGGCCTGAGTCTGGTTGTGTCAACACTTCAAACTGTACAACTGTGACATGAAACATTCATAATGAAAGTAAACTAAATTTCATCATTTTTAATTGAAAGTGTTCAAAAATGAATATTAACTGCACTAACATTTTTTGAATTTCATTTACACCAAAAAATTATTAAGTTGTAAGTTTCTAATTAGACTTCATGGAAGCATGGAATTGTATTTAAAAATGTTAACCCTATTTCTGTAGTTTCTATGGAAACTAACACTAGTTTGACTTGAACATTATATGTTTTCTTTATGTTAAAAATGTATTTATTCAGAATTAAAACATAAGCATCTGTTTGGGCAGTGGTTGACTTTATTCTGGCACATGTAAAAGCAAAGACTTAAAGGCAAAAAAATGTAATTTTCATAAAGTTTCCAGCATCTTGAGACAAATCACGTAAACTGATCAGGTTGATAGAAACACAGTTATGAGAGCTGCCATTTGTGCAATCTGCAGAGATGTGTGACTTCAGTTAGAGTTTTACATTTTTTTTGATTAACGTTTCATTACTAATATTTAAGTTAAATAATTGAAAAAAGTCTACAGTTTAAATAACTGTGCATTACATTTGTGACCATTGACAGTGAAACGGAGAGGACTCTGTAAACTGATAAATGCTGATCCAGTAAGTTCTGTATACATACTAAAGTAGACAGATCTCCAATTTTTTTTATTCTTTCATTTTTTTAAATTTTATTCATTGATTTTCTTTCAAGAAAATAACATTGCATTAATCAAGTAAAACGTATACAACAAATGATTTCAAAGTCAAATAAGAAAGAAAAAGCATAAGAAAATTAGAAAAAGAAAGCAGTAACAAAACAATGACAAAACCTGACCAAACAGAATTCAACCCAGAAATCTGTTTCACAATTATGATTTTATCAAAATATTTGGTCTCCATTCTGCAAAGGCAGCCCAGCGCACCTTGTGGCAGTGCTTGAATATGTATGGCAGCTAACTGTTTAATATTTTTATTTTTCAATTTGAATTTTACTGCTTGTGGCATAATGCTTGTGTGAGTCTGAAATACTTTTAAGATTATTTACATGTTGCTTACTTACAGTACTGTATGCAAAACTTTATAACAAAATCAGGCAGATTAAACTGCTTTCCATTTGTTAACTTCTAAGTCTTCTTTATCCTCAGGCTAAAATGCCTTCTGTATGTGCATGTCTATCTTCTAGGATATATTTAAAAATAAGAAATGTATGTTTATGATCTGACAGATGAATTCTGAGAAGAGATTGTTTAACCACACAATGACAGAAACTGAGTTTTAGGCAAACTCATAGTAAAACGTATAGGCAACGTCTGTAACAGATATATCAGTTCTGGAATATACTGTAAGTTAAATATGAAGGCAAAATTTTAAATTAAAATTTTTTTTAAGTCATTTCTTAAAACACTTTATTTTTATTTGTGCTTTGATTTATTTAGCATTTGTATTAAAGAATATTTAGACAATGAAACATGCAGTTCCCTAGATTAAACAAGTTAGCTGCTGTGCCATCACATTTGATGCATGAATGTGTATTCATAGCAATCACATATATCCATCCATTCATCCATTATCCAACCTGCTATATTCTAACTACAGGGTCACGGGGGCAATCACATATATTGACCCCCAAAAGCCCTGACCTAAACAAATTAACAAAATTAATTTAAAAAGAAGTTCTTTATAATATTTTGTGAAAAGTTATACCTGTTAATGAATAGCTCTTTTACAGAACAACCCCCTCCACTTAGGACAACTCTGTCTCTGAATGCATCAGTCTTGTTTATCACGTTGCAGTTAATGAAAATGTTGTTTCATGTACTCTCAGTGGTAAATAACAGCATTTGTGAGTGGGCAGACCTTCAGTGACCACACCACCAGGGTGCACAATATGTTTTTAATACCTGGGAAAATAGTGAGCTGAAAGTTTCCTCTTTGAGCTCCCTGGAAATGGAAGCTAATTGACAACAAACAGATCTAGTTAATGTAGATCTTATTTTGAATCTTTTCCTATTTACAAAGTTCCACATTTTGATCATGAGTATATCTAGCTATGTGTGCAGCAAAAAGAGTATTGCAAGGAAAAGGAAGACTGATACTGAAAAACCTGTTTTTACAAGGAAGGTGGAAATCTAACTATTTATTTCTCAGAAATTAAGATAGGTGCCAGTGTTTGGCATGTTTGCACAAGACTGTATGTGTCTGATCCAAAAATAAATGATATAACAATGGAAGGACAAGTTGCATTACAAATGTATAGGTGATGCAATAGCAACTATAGCAACTATAGTGAGTGATTTAAAGAGTCAGCTAAGTAAGTAAAAAAACAACAACAGTTCAAAAAGTAGATGGGAAAAAATTTTTGCAGTAATTGCAAGAGTCTGAAAGAATTAAATATCAATTTAACAGTGGAGCTATGATTAAAGGATGATTAAAGGATGAGCAGTTAATGTCACTGAGAGTTTTGGAAATAATAATATGGAAAAAAAACTGGTTTCCGTATCACTGTTACACTAGACCAGGGGGTTCTCAAACTCGGTCCTGGGGGCTCACTGTTGCTGCAGGTTTTTGTTCCAACCAGCTTCAGAATCAGTGACAACAACTGATAACACTGATCTCATTTAATTAGCTGGTATTTTTTCCTCTTATTCTACATTCAGAAAAGTACAGCAGGATGATTTTTACATCCATTCCTCCATCCATTATCCAACCCGCTGAATCCGAACATAGGGTCACGGGGGTCTGCTGGAGCCAATCCCAGCCAACACAGGGCACAAGGCAGGAACCAATCCCGGGCAGGGTGCCAACCCACTGCAGATTTTTACATTTATAAGACATTTAAAAATATTTCCATTTTTGCTATAGATTTAAATGCTTAACTCTCTTTTGTTGATTTCATTATATTTTGTCCTTTCTCTCTGCAGGTTTCCCAATTCGTTGTATCTTATTAATGACAATTAAAAACGCGCAGAGCAGACACCCAGGCAAACAACACAGAATAATCAAAGGCTGCAATTACTTTAGCATCAGACCCACTAATTAGTAAATAATGGATTAATTAAACAATTAGAACACCTGGAAAAGCAGATGAAAATATTGTTGAAAAGAAAAAAAATTATTCCCATATAACTGCATGGTACATTTATATATATATATATATATATATATTTTTTTTTTTTTTTTTTTTTTTTTTTTTCTTTTTACTAAACTTAGTTTTCTAATTTCTATATTGTTCACAAAACAGAGAACTTAGGAAATAACAGTTCACCTACCGTATATGCTCATGTATAAGTCGGGTCTTGAAACCCGAAAAATCAATCATAAAATCAGACCCAGACTTATACGCCCATTCAAAAATGCGACACTTATTTATTTATTTTTTATATCTTCTTGCCTCCTCCAATCTCACCCCTTTCTTAGACACATCGAATTTTGTTGCAGCAGCGCAGTTACCAATTTCTTTTGCTACTTCAACAATGTTTAATTTAAAACCAGGTTCATATTTTCTTCTGATCGAATGCTCCATTGTAGATAAGGGATGCTCTTACAATAAAAGGTGTATGAGGGTGTGAGATACAAAAACATAAATCAGTGCAAACGTTGCTTCAGGAATAGTTCAGGTATTACAGTGTGGTCATGTAGGCACAATAGAGAGAGAGAGAGAGGTTAGGGGCACGCGCTGATAAAGCGCATTGCCGCACCCACATAGAAAAAAAAGGCAGTGTGCTCCATGGTTACTCTTTCAGGTGGGCATCAGCATATCATAATCTCTTGGACCAATAGCGTGAGTTTTCTGAATTTGACTTATATGACTGAAATTATAAAATACCAGAAATTATACTGTAAAATCAAGTCACGACTTATCAGCGAGAAAACGTATCCACGAGTATATACAGTAATTAGCCAAGGAGTCCAATTAAAAACAGAACCTGTTTGGAACAAAAACCTGAAACCACAGTGGGTCCCCAGGATTGAGTTTGGGAAGCATATCAGCAAGATTAACCAGAACATTACTCCTCTACCAAGTTAACAGTATTAGTGATTCTGAAGGCAACCCAGCTAGACAAACAAAGACAAGTAAATCTCTACATGGTTGCACATCCATTCTAATGGTGCCGTGGAAAGGGTAGGCTGCATTGCTGACTAGAGAAAGCTGTACAGCCATTGAGCTATGATTTTTTTGGAAAGTGCATGTGTATTGGTAGTTCTACTTTGTGGCAGGTACAGCACATCTTTTTCCAGCAATACAGTGGACTAGTTGTGCTCTGAAAAACTAAAGAATTCACAGAGTCCCTACATTAACAAATATTGATAACTGATTTTTTTCTTAGTTTGTATGATATCTTTTGTAATCCTTACTGGCATCATCATTAGCTAAAATATAGCAATACATATTTAAATATTACACCTGTGAGCCTCATTGCCACCTGCTTCCCGGTTAAAAAGGATTTGTTATAAACTGCCTAAAGTGAAACACAAATGCATCTAAAGACACTGCCCAGTTTTGAATCACATGGGCTTCTAGTGTGAGAGGTCTGCCCACATTAACATGGAAAGAAGACACATACATGGTTAAAAATAATAATAATAATTGATTTTGTTTATATAGCACCTTTCCCATGCTCAAGGCTTGAACACAGGACTAAGCAGCAGCAGTAGTCTAGCAGCACTAACCACTGGGCCACCAGTTTTTTCCTGGACAGCATAAAGCTGTCAAACTGTTGAAACAATCTTTATCTACAAACAGTAGCTTTTCTTTATCACTCTAGAAGTCTGCATTTCTTTAACACAGGGGTATAATCGCCAAATAGTTTTTGGGCTACTTTTTCCTTCTTTTCCATGATGTGAAAAGAATAAGCATATATCTTCTTTATTTTCATTTTTATGTTATAAAGGATTGAACCACAGATAGCAGTCATATTCATGTTTTGGCAAAGGATGGAAGACCAGAAGTGCTCTGCGGCGACATTCTAAAAGATTTTAACTGTTGTGGTTGAAACATTCCTGGCACAAGATCTATTTTATTCTTGTAAATTTCCGTGTGAAACTTCTAGAAGCGTGAATGATAGTGGGTGCTTTGTAGCTCATTGTTAGCTTGCACTTCCTAATCCTTACTGGCAAAAGCTCAAAATGAAAGTGCATACATAAAATACAAAAATAAAATTGTTGCACCCTTTTTATTGATAACAAGCAGGGGGATAATTTAATATCACCAAGTAAACAACTTTTTCAGGGTAACAAGACAGGAAGTAGAAATCCAAAATTACTGTATGTTTATGCATGTTGGCATCTGTATAGGCCCTGCATTAGAAAGGGTCCAGTACTGCCATACTAAGAGGGATCAATAATAGATGGAGGAAATTGCCACTTTCATTTTAATTAAAATAGAACTCTGATCATCTTTAATTAGGGTTCTTTGTCCCAGCCACAATGTATGCAGTACAATAATGTGTTTTATCCTAAATGAGTTACTTTTCTGACCTTTAGCTTAATATTAGGTTGCACATAAATGTTCAGTAGCCATTGCCTATTTACTAGCAGTGTACTCTAACTCATGTTGGATATGCCATGCAGTATACATCAAACATACCGGCTCCTGACTAGTTTATTGTATATCTGTTTTATCAGTCATTTTAATATACAGCATGTACTACTATTGCATTAGGGTGCATTCTGACCAATCCAATGCATTATCTGCTGGAGCGCTAATGCATATTCCATATCCTTAATAGCACTTTCTAAAATTATATAATTTCTTTCAGCTGTTTTCATGTCATTTGATTTTGTAGATATCCTCTACTCATGAAAGTAGCTGTAATTCACTACAACAACAAAAAATGATTGCATTTTCCAGAACCTGTTCCTGCATCTTATTAAGTTCCTGATAGCATATTAAAAATACATTAGAGGCCATTTAGGAAATACCTCCTGCCATTCCTGGCTTCAAAACCTGTACTTGTAGCGGTGTTGCCATAGGAAACTTAACAATACTCATAAACTCCAGTAAGTAGCACGAAGGTGTATGAAAATAATGACATGGCTTTATTTGAAAAACATGCACACTCTGCAGCAAGAAGACACGTAAGGACCCATGCTACATTCATGCTTTCAGTGGCTGATGTATGTATTTCGTGATTGCAAACTGCCTGCAATTATGCTCAACAAGCCACCAGATATAATGGATTTATTTTAAAGTTCCCCATAATTATCCAAGGAGAAATGAACAAAATGTGCAAAGTTCCTATTTGAATCACAAAGCAGCAGTGCTAACCATTCATTGTTGCAATTCTATGGCTACTTCATTAGTCACTTATTCAGAGCCTATTTAAAGTTTACCAGTTAACCTAACATCTTTGGGTATGGTATGAAACAGGAGTACTTTAAGCAATGTGAATTTACTAGAAACTAGATCTTCTGATGATTCTGCCTTTTGTGATAAAAGAGAGAAAGTGTAGAAAATGTACTGTAACACCGTGTTAATTTGTTTAACAGCCTCTTGAGCAACATCATCACAAGGAGATCATTTTGTATGTAGTTTTTGTTTTTGTCCTTGTGCGCTTTGAAAAGTGTCCCACAAAGGCAGAGTAATTGTCCCGTGGAGTGTTTATTCCTGCCTGGTATCAACCTTTGGTTTCCTCTAACTCTATAATGAAAAACTTAACAAAGAGTATGGATTTATTGAGTTCAAAAGAATTACTTAGGAATGCTTTGAAATCACTTCAGTTCTTTTTGTCCAGAGCCTCCTGACTCTCCAGTAAAAGAAAAACCCCACATATGATATACTTTTCGATTTGTCTTGATGTCTAGTTATGCAAGATGTCAAGCTTTTTGGAATTCCTTCTTATTTTTGGTGCTCTAGACCTAGAAAACCCTCAGTTTTAAGCTATTTATGGACCATAATTTGTGCTGGAAAGAGTAAAAAATAGGTGTCCTCTTCAGCAGAAATGATAAGAAGGACTTGAAGCTGTGTATGCAACTTTAATGACCCCGGGGGTTCACCCATAATGGGATATGAGGGTCAGAGTTATTCTTTTTCACAAAACTTTGAAAAATGGAGACCAGTAATATTAAGATGTGTTGTTTTATGCTATTTTGTGGTTGCTGTCACAAATATGATAATATTTTTGATATTTGGTTCTTTACCAGTGGTCCTAGGCCTCTAAGAGCCACTCTCAGAAGGTTAAAAATAGCAAATATCACACATAAGTATGGGAGGTATTGTTTTAGACTATTTCATGGTCAGTGGTAAAGAATATGATGTTATTTTTGATTTTTGTATCCTTTACTAGGGATCTAGCCCTCAATGGACCTCACTCAGAGGGTGAAAATTGACAAATTTCAATTAAAATCGAAAATACTTTGACTTTAAATATTTAAATTAAAGCACACATTATATATTTGAAATATTTAATGAAATACCTAATATGATGTTCTTGTCCCTGTTGAATCGCTGTGTCTGCATGCTCAGAAAAACATCAGCACCATTGCCAGTGGGTATAGGACAGGGTTGTGTTTTGTCTCCTATTCTGGTTTGTGATTTTCATAGACAGAATATGAAAGTGCAGCCAGGGAGATAAGGGATTCCAGTTTAGTGGCGTTAGAATTGTTTCACTGCTTTTTACAGATAATGGAGTCCTGTTCACTTCATCGGGCTTTGAACTCCAGCACACCTTGTTTGTGACCAAGTGTGAAGCGTCAAGGATGAGGATCAGCACCTCCAAATATGAGGCTATGCCCCTCATTTAAAAAACATGGACTGTCCTCTGCAAGTGGGAGGTGAGTTACTGCATCACATAATTGTGTCCTGGGCAGGAGCCTGAAACACTTGCTCACCCAATAACAGTTCCAACCTATGTTCAATAAACATTGAACAAAATGGGACACAACAATTTTGGGGGAATATAAATAACAATATATATATATAGAAATGCATTAAATTAACCCTGTTAAATATAGCATTAATAATAATTCCTAGCAGACTGTCTATTATTCTACAACTGTAGGGAAAGCAATGTTCACATCTTGAGCTTTTTAATTCTGAATTTCCATGTGTGACAATTTAATTTTGGGTACACTGATGATATTCATTCATAAGTCCAATTACTGGCTCCACTCTTTCCATTAGTAGGTCATAATATGTTTGAATCACTTCTTGCAGAAGAATGTAGAGGGCAGTCCAGGTTTCTGTGTTGGTCCATTTTAGGGTACACTGATTCAAACAGCCTTACTTGCTCATTAGGAATACCATTTGTGTCAAAGCAAAGTAAAATGGCAAATATGAAATAAATAATCACATGCAAAAGTACTGCCATATATATATATAATTGAGTTAACCAACTGTGAAAAAATTGTATAATTAAATATAAGTCATCAAATTATTATGAAATACAATGTCATTCAGTCAGTTATTTTCTCACCTTTTAGACCTAAACAGTGTCGCAGGAGAAGCTGGAGCCTATCCCAACCAACGTTGGGTGCAAGGCCGGAGCAAATCCTGAACAGTGCACCAGTACATTGCAGGGCAAACACACACACAAATGCACACCAACCACACACTAGAGCCAATTTAGTGTTGCCAAACCACCTAACCTGCATGCCATTTGGAGGAAACCAGAGAAAATCCCTGTTCGTCTGCCCCTTCACACTGTCATTCTATCTGTCTCCCTCTCTCTTTCACTCTTCCCAATTCAGAAAGAACAACCCACAACTCCTGCACGCAGCTATATCCTTTCTCTGAAAATCTCTTCCCATCACATTGAATATTTTCAAGGCCTTTGGAATTCTAGGGCTCCCTGCCTGTCTAACAGGTCACTGCCATGTACACATTTAGCTCTGTCAATCTGAAGAGCAGTCCATCAGCCACAATATGATGCTGGTTTAAGATAATTTGATGATAAATTGGGAGTGCTTGAATGGAGAGGGGAATATTTACTTTGAATGAAGAGGTTCTCAGTAGTTTAAGATCATTTGAGCGCCATCATTTGAGTGTCCACACTGAAGGTTATTTGGAATATCTACCCATGGACATCCTGTATCAGTGTGTACCTTTATGATTTCTTCACAGGGAAGAAGATGGTGCTCATTGAGTCTTAAACTAATGACTACATCAACAACAACATTTTGAAGAACACTTCTCTGTCTGAGTGTTTCCAACAATTCGTTTCAAAACAACATCATGTCATAAATTATCTATTTCTGTTCAAACTAACTGTCCCAACTTTTAACTGCATCTGTGTGTTCGCCATTTGGAATGCAAGTAAAATAATGCTAAAGCTCTTTGACCGCCTACAACTAGAGGAGAGTAATCGACAGCAAAAGATTAACCAATAGGAACAATGTCAGCCAGGTGGTCATTGTCTTGTTTGACATTGTGAGGCTCCTCTTTAATAAAACCCCTGTGTGTGTCCATGTGTCCGTGTGTGTGTGTCTTCTGGTGAAGTGCGCATGTGCGGGGCACGGTGCGATGCTTCAAAGCAGATGCTTCAAAGGCCTCCTGACACGTCACACAAGACAGAGAGGGCAGGACCTATAAAATATCACGCGGCCGATCCACTCGGATTTCGGTAAATGAGGTAAGACCTAAAACATAACGCATGAAAAATCCAATTGGGTACTGAGACACAGAGACCAGCTTCCCTAAAGAGGTGGGATTAGTGTTTGTTGTTGTGCAAGTGTTCACTCTGAGGATGTCAGATTTGCGATTAAGAAGCTTGGCCCAGTAAAGTGTAAAGTGTCAGTCGTTTCCTAAATATACGAATTTTCATGATATTACAATAGGATGACTTTTAAAAGTAGATTTATTTTTGCGCCCATAAAATCCATTGCTGGGGAGACGCCACACATACAATAATCAGCTGCACGCCAGCACAGATTAAAATACTTGCTGGGGAACTGCACAGTACTTGCTGGAGAGACGTATTACTGCGAGAGAAAATTAAAGGCACACAATACAGTGACGCATATTACAGCCACATACAAGCCAGGATTACTTTAACAGAAAATAGACGGTCCCTTGCCATTTAATATAGACTGTTCCTACTAATGTTTATGCACTACTATCCTTGCGCATCTACTGTTATTGTAACAGGCTTAATGTCTAGTTGTGTAATAAAAATAGGGAGTGGTCTCCCCTAGACTTTCTCGTATACTCAGATATGGGGATGGATATTTGAGGAGTAAACTGCAAGACAATGATTATATTTTTATGTTATATACATTAAAGAACTATGAACAACAAATCAAATCAAATTAATAATACAGTATATTAAACAATTATTATAACAGTAAAGTTGAAAAAATTGGACTCTGCAGCTGCATGAATAGCGGGTAAAGTTACGGAAATAGCCCAAAAGTTGATAGAAATCTAAGTTTTGTACCTAATACTTGTATGCAAAATTTGGTTGACCTAAGTGAAAGCGTAACGAACTTATTGTGTTTACATACACACAAACACAGTAAGACACACAGATATAATTCCAAAAAG
Organism: Erpetoichthys calabaricus; assembly: GCF_900747795.2. Classification (NCBI taxonomy): domain Eukaryota; kingdom Metazoa; phylum Chordata; class Cladistia; order Polypteriformes; family Polypteridae; genus Erpetoichthys; species Erpetoichthys calabaricus. Next base: position 70,835,501 of record NC_041406.2, read on the forward strand.
GGTATTTTCGGACTCAGGGAGGTCAAAAACTTTTGAGATTGATCAAAATCTTGAAATGGAATTTTTGGAGGATTCCAGTACCTTCCCTATACTTTGTATACGAGAAAGTCAGGGAGGTCTAAAACGTCGAGATTCCTCAAAATCGAATCTTTGGACAATTACAATATTTTCCCTATACTTCAGATACGAGAAAGTAAAAAAGAACAGTCATTACAAGACCCACTTGGAAATGTGCTGTTCAGAAAAGTCGCATTGTGAAATAAGAATGGTCTTTAAAAATAAGGCCTTGTTAAAATAAAACCTGTAGTGCTTATAAAATAATGACATTGTATTTCATAACAATTAGATGACCTTTATTTTATTGTGATTTTTCAAAATTTATTGAGCCATTTATTTATAAACACTGTTCTTTTGCGTGTGATTATTTCATAGTTGCTATATTATTTATTTCATTTTGGCACAAATGGCATTCCATAGCCTATATTGGACTGATTAGAAATCTCAAGTCAAGCAGGTAATGCAAGTATTTAAAGAAAGTAGTGGAACTGAGGAAACCAAATGCAAAGCCGTTGAGATTGTACAAATCTCAGTTAGGGATTCAAAACCAGTTTTCTAGGTTTGCCCACACTTTATAAATGCTCTTAATATTTAGATTTATTTTATTTCAGCACTGTAGCTTTAATTTTTTTTTTCTTCTTTCAGGAACCATAGTATTCAATCTCTTAGAAACTGCTCAAAATGGTTTTGTCAGTTCTGTCGAGCATTTTACATGCTTGCCAAGACGTCTGTATCAGATTTTGTTTTTTGCTTTTTAGAGCGAGGTTTACTTTTCAGTTGCTAGGTCACTTGAATATTATGTCTAAAAGTTGTCACAAATCTTTGAAGTCTAATAGTAAAATATAGTTGTAGTTTTTTGATGAATGAGCTTATGACCAGTAAAAAAAAAACTGAAGCAACATAGAGTACCTATGTTACAAATCAAACCAGACAATTTTTCACTTATGTCCACCACTTTTTCTGTTGACAGTGCTCTCACTACAATGCACATTTTTCTCACAGCAAATGCTAAAGGGTTTTTTCCTTTTTTCTTTTTAATTTATTCTATCATTATCAAAAAATCCCCAATTAAAACATGCTTGGAAAAATGCAAATGAAAGCGAAAAAAAAAACTGATGAAAAATTATGGGAGAGATATGCACTTCAGCTTTTTTTTTGTTTGTTTAATGTTTTTATGCTTAAGAATAAAAATGCAGTAATTGGTGCTTTTAAGTTTTGTTAAAAAAAATAAAACAAATACTACTGTATATTATTTGGGGGAATCAATCGACCCTTTCAAATGACAATGGTAGAATTTCATAAGACTACCATGTAAGGGTCTTTATTTTGCAGTATGTAATAATGTTATGTGCCTTTTTGATTTGTTTGTGCCAGAGCTTGTTGCTTAAAAAATTGAAAAAAAACTGAAATTGATGTGTTCAGCAGTAATGGAAACCTGTGATTGTTTGATTTTTCAAATATGTAATCTTAATGAAATGCCACACACTCACACATACAGATTAACATCGCTGTGGTTTACTGCAAATGCTGATGTTTCATGATTATATACCGTAATTAAATGTCATCCTAGAAAAGAATGTATTCTTTATTTATATTTATAAATAGTGTGAAAATCATCTGTTGTCTTGCAGCCTTAATTACCGATCTCTGGATAATCAGCTATAAAACTGACTGACTGTTGCTCACCTGGCATAGCTGATATGGTCTTGTTTATTTATAGTTCATCCTATTCCTAATTCCAGAGAATTTATAGTGGTCTATTGTAACAAAAAATTAGCATAATTAATGTCTGGAGCATAATGTAAAAAGATCTAAATGAAAGCTTATGAATAGAACAACATTCTGTTTGTAGGCACTATCAGCAGGCATTCCAGTTGAAGACATAATGCTATACCCTAAGCCATCAGTTTATGCAATACAGCATCTCAGGTAAATTTACCTCTGGATTCTTATCAACAAAAAGATAATAAATGTGTTTAATGCCATGACATGCCTTCTGTGTCCATTAGGGGGTTTACCTGCACCCCCAACCCCCAGACACCACTAAATAAGGACTTTCCTGTGTTCAACTAAAAGGTTATTTTTATTGACAGACAGTACCTTGTAGTATAATAGTACAATTCAATCCTTTTCTTTTCTCTTCTCTTCTCCTCTACTCTTCCCAGGTGAGTGTTTTCCAACTCCATTTCCGAGTCCGACTCCCTGAGCTGAGTGAAGGACTCTCTTTTAACTCCAGACCCAGTAGTACTTCTGGTGCTTAATCAATTTCCCCCAGTGGTCCTTCTGTCGTCACTATCCAAGAGCTCCCCCTGGTGGTCCCCACAGAAACTGACAGGGCAGGCTCATGGGATCACAACTCCCATGCTGCCCTGCAGGCTTTCATAATAGGGCTTGCCAGACGGGATGTGAACAAGTGGATGCTCTTCCCATAGCAGGCAGTCAATAAAATTCCAAAGCAACGTTTACACTGTTTTGTGTCTTTTGTTTCTCACACCCTCATACACCTTTATCGTAAGAGCATTCCTTATCTACGATGGAGCGTTCGATCAGAAGAAAATATGAAGCTGGTTTTAAATTAAACGTTGTTGAAGTAGCGAAAGAAATTGTTAACTGCACTTCTGCAACAAAATTCGACGTGTCTGAGAAACTGGTGTGAGATTGGAGAAAGCAAGAAGATGTGTTGCATTTTTAAACGGGCGTACAAGTCAGGGTCTGATTTTATGATCGATTTTTTGGGTTTCAAGACCCGACTTATATGTGAGTACTAGCAAAATATCCGCGCTTCGCAGCGGCGAAGTACTGCTTTAAAATTATAAATAATAAACTGAGGGAAAATATACCAATAATTATTTGTTAAGGATCTCTTTGTATTCCAGTTGTAATATGACCAAGCTGTGCGCTGAGCTTACTCTTGAGTATGCAACGTATAGTTGGCCATGTGAAAAGCAAATCAAGAATGGCAAGACCGCGTCAGCTGTGGAGCTCAGCTTGGAGCGAAATGAAGTGAATGAAATGAGGTGAATGGGAGGGGAGATGATGACGTGACTCCCCCACCCCCCTTAACTCTCCATCCCTCCACAAGCACACAAAGACAGTCTCTCGGATCCCAACTCTCCTTCTGCACACCGCGTCTACTAAATACTAAGAAACACTAAAGGAAAAAATACTATTCAGTAAGTAGCGCGTCTACTAAACAGTAAATCAGTAAAGGAGAAAGGACTAAACACTAAGGGAAAAGAACGGCAAGACCGTGCCAGCTGCGGAGCTCAGCTCAGAGCGAAATGAAGTGAATGAAATGAGGTGAATGGGAGGGGAGATGATCACGTGACTCCAACACCGGCCTTAACTCTCCATCCCTCCACAAACACACAAACACAGTCTCTCGGATCACAACTCTCCTTTATATATATAGGTATACAGTAATCTTAAAAATTAGAGGAATTTTATAAAAAATGTTAAGACTCCAGCCTGCTGTGTAACTGTTCATTCTATAAACCAATGATTTGTTGCCTTCTTCCTAGTACAGGTATACTTAATCAAATGCAGCTACAAGACAAAGGCTTTTTATTGCAGGCTACCTTTGCAAAGAAGACTTTCCTCTAAAAAGTGAACCTTATTCAAATACTAACTGATTGAAAAATATTAATAATGTAATAGTGCCAGAGTGCTCAGGTAAGATTGATTCAACAATCTTAAACAAAACTGACCATATTAAAGTTTTATATTTATTGATCCTTCACTACACTGTATATGAACACTTTTAAACTACAGAAATATAACACTTATTGAAGCACTTTAAAAGAATTAACATTTAATGTAGCAGTTTAATTTCTCTTTTTGAATGTATTATGTTATTTATATATTGGCAGATGCTCTTCCCCTGGAGTGTGGTCAGAAAATAAGAAATGGATTTCAGACTAAGAGGAGGAAGAAACTCTACTACAAGGCGAGAAAGGATAAGAGACCAGTGGCCATAAGTCAAAAACCAGAGAAGTACTTCTCAAAGCTGTAATTTTTGATGAAAAAAATACCATTCATGGTTTCGCTTATATCTGCTGTGTTTAGCTGATATTTGCCTTTCTTTTACAATGACACATCCTCGCATTTATAAGCTTCATGTTTCATTTTAGCTGTCTGACTTCAGCCTGAGGTCATTCTATTGTGTAAATGCAGAAATACTGTATATCACAACATTAAGAACATTCCATTAAATTATTAGCTTATGGGGTTTAACAAAATCTTCCATTATTTATGTGAAAGCTAGATTCTATTCAAATATAGGTAAACAATTTCCCGAGAGTTGAGCCCAGGCCCTCTTGTACTCTAGTCCACCCACAACTTGTTTTGATTTTCGGCTTTGATAATGTGTAAAGGTGTGGTTCGATGTGCCCACGGGGTTAAGTGGAGTACAATGGCATGCATTTAAGAGAGTGGGGGTCCAGTATTTGTCCCCCTCTAGTATAGTGTATTAAAACTGCTTGCATCTCAGGAGTTTAGATTTCCATGACAATGACTGTGAAGTCCAGGTATTAATCTTATTCACTGTGAGATTATCTGCCAGAAGCTGCACTGCAATAGATGAATTTGCTTGAGGGGACATAAACTTAAATTAAAATAAGAAATGCACACTCATGCAGCAGACAAAATGGTTTGAAATTAACCACTAGAAATTCCAAATTAAGCAAGCAATTATGTCACTATGAATTTTTAATATAACAGCACACCCCCTTGCTAAAATCATAACTTTGATTAGTTCTGAAAAGGTTATAGTAAGGAAGACTGACACTTAATTGATCACTGAATTATCGAGCTACAGTAAGCTTTAGTAACACAGAAGAGTTGAGAAGAGAAAACTACTTAGATCCTTTTTTTCAAAAATTTGCAACAGACAGCCAATGATCAGTCTTGAACATGTGATGGAATGTTTGTGGATACAGCAAACCTGCTGCCCCAGTACTTAGAAAGAACTTGACACAAGAAGTCAGCAGAACTTTTACTTCTCTTTGAACCTAGAGTTCAACTGGAAAAGAGAGAGACACACAGAGGAATGATCTTTGTAGTTTTCAATAAATATATTTTTTGGAGGCTTTTTACTACTTTAATTGCAGATTGCTCTCTCAGAAATGCTTCTACTATACATACCTAGTATTTATTTTGAGTTCCCAGGTTTTTCCGGGCACAAGATAGAAACTTTTTTTCTGAAGCAGGGGTTACATGACTATACTCCCAGAAATCTATAAATACATTTGAATTAAGCTGTCAAGGTGCCACACTGAACCATACTGTTACACCAAAAACATGTTGCGAATTGTTTCTTACATTTGTGTAAAACCTGTACTTCACTTGCTTCCAATTACGGTATGGTATCTGGTTGTATAACCAATTCTAAAGTTACACTTAGAAAAGTAGGTTTAGCTGTTGCCCCTTCCCTCCAAGAATCTGGGTTCATTTAATGGCCCGAGGAATATGTAGAGTTTGTAATATTCAGCATATTTACATGTGAGTTTTCTGCATCTATATCAGGTTGTAGTACCTTAAAGTACTGCATTTTAGATGAATTATCGGATCTAAACAGACCTGGGATGAATGCCAATGTGTATGGAAGTGTGCTCTGTGATAGACTTCTGACTTGTTCAGGTTTGATTCCTGCCTTACTGCAAGTGGCTGAATAATAGTAAAATAACAGCTGTATTAATGTAATTGTGGATTACACATTTTGAAAAGCAAATTATGAAACTGAAATTTTTGACCAGTACCCAAACAATTTAAAAAATTCTAAACAACTTATTAAAACAGAACAGTCTATTCAGCCCAACAAAGCCCACCAGTCCTATTCATTTAATTCTTCTAAAAAAACATCAAGTCGAGTTGTGAAACTCCTTAAAGTCCTACTGTCTACCACGCTGCTTGGTAGCTTATTCCAAGTGTCTATGGATATCTGTGTAAAGAAAAACCTCCTAATGTTTGTGCGAAATTTACCCTTAACAAGTTCTCAACTGTGTCCCGTTTTCTTGATGAACTCATTTTAAAATAACAGACTCTATCCACTGTACTAATTCCCTTCATAATTTTAAACACTTCAATCATTTCACCTCTTCATCTTCTTTTGCTTAAACTCAAAAGGCTCAGCTCTTTTAATCTTTCTTCATACAGTAAGTCATCTCCTGTAGCCATGGAATCAGCCTAGTCGCTGTTCTCTGGACATTTTCTAGTGCTGCTATGTCTTTTTTGTAGCCCGGAGACCAAAACTGCACACAGTACTTCAGATGAGGCCACACCAGTGTGTTATAAAGCTTGAGCATAACTTCCTTGGACTTGTACTCCACACATTGTGCTGTATAACCTAACACTGTTTGCCTTCTTAATGGCTTCTGAACACTGTTGGGAACTTGATAGTACTAAGTCCACCATGACTCCTAAATTCTTCTCATAAATTGTACTCTTGATTTTCAGACCTCCCATTGTGTATTCAAAGCTAATATTTTTACTTTCTTCGTGTAGTACTTTACATTTAATGTCAGTAAATTTTATCTGCCATAAATCTGTTCAAACCTGTATGCTGTTCAAGTCCCTCTGTAATATTTCAAAGAATTCCAGATTATCTGCCAGTCCACCTATCTTGGTTTCATCTGCAAATCTAACCATGTTGTTACTTATATTCCTATCCAAATCATTTAAATATATTAAAAATAGCAGGGGCCCTAGCACTAAACCCTGTGGAACACCATTCTTAACATCAGCCAATTCTGATGAGGTTCCTCACACCATCATCTTCTGCTTCCTGTGTCAGAGCCAATTCTGCACTTATCACCCTGAACTCCCACTTCTTTAGGTTTGATGCCCAACATCTCATGTGGCACCTTATAAAATGATTTCTGAAAGTCAAGATAAATAATATCATAGGCTCCACTTTGATCATTCCCTTTTGTTACTTCCTCATAGAATTCCAGCATATTATTAAAACACAACCTTCCTCTTGCTGACAGTTCAGAAACACTGCTGTACTTGCTATGTGCTGATCAGTCTTATCTTTAATAAATCCTTTCGTTAATTTTCCTGTGATGCACGTTAAGCTTACTGGCATATAGTTGCTTTGATCTTCACAGACACACTTTTAATATAATGAGATATATCATTTTATATAATTTGCTATTTTCCAGTCCTTTGGAATTTCCTCAGTGCACAGTGACATCCTAAAAATATGCATCATATCATATATATGATATATATCAATATATATCATATGGGTTTATATATGTACTCGCTAACCTCTTTATGAACTTGAGGGTACTGTAAATATTATCTGGTCCTGGAGATTTGTTTGATTTCAGCCTATTTAATGTGAGTAGTACTTCTCCCTCTACAATTTTTATATCACTCAGTACCTCCTTAGTAGTCTCATTAACCACTGGGAGCTTATCTACTTCCTCACTTGTGAAGACCTCAGAAAAATGTGTACTTAGAGCATCTGCTATCTCACTGTCTGTATTTTTTTAATTCCCCTTAATTATTCCTGATGCATTTCACCTCCTTCTTGACTGTTCTTTTACAACTAAAATACTGAAAGAATCTCTTTGGGTCATCTGTCGCCTTATCTGCTATATTCCTCTCCAGCTGTCTTTTAGCCTAATATCCTTCATAATGGCTGCCCTCATGTTCTTATATGCTCTATGATTCACTTTGGAATTATTAGTCTTATACACCATATACAACTATTTTTCCTTTGCAGCTTCTTTTTTTAAAATCTTTATTAACCCACTGCAGAGTTTTTTTATATTTCCTAAAAGGTTATGTATGTGCCTGTCCTGCTTTACATGTAAAATGCTTTTTAAATCTGTTCCATTGCTTCTTGACTGTCTCCACACTTAAATTCTTATCCCAGTATATCCTCCTTAGATTTTGCCACATCTGCTCAAAATTTCAACATAACAGTTTTAGTCTTTGTGTCCTCATTATTCCAAAACACTGAGAATTGTAATATATTATGGTCTCTTGATCCTAGTGGTTCAATTCTGTCCTAATTCTTACAAAATACTAAATCCAGACAGGCTCAACCCAGTGTTGGTGCTTTAACATACTGTGTTAAAAAACACTCACTGATTACTTCTAAAAAATCCTGATCTTGTGCTTCACTATTTTCAAGGTTATCCCAATCCATATTCGGATAGTTAAAGTCCCCCATGACTATAATATCCCCCTGTAAACTTGCCTTTTTAATACCACTATAAAGATTTGCATTGAAATTACTGTCTGCATTGGGCAGTTTGTAACACACTCCTAAAATAAGGCCTCTTTCCCTAATGCTTTCCAGGTGAAGCCACATGTCCTCATTAAGATGGAGCTCATCATCCAACTGAAGAGGACTTTTATTTTAATTCTTTTTGACATAAACAGCAACCACACCTCCTATTCTGTTCTGTCTGTCCTTCCTAAAAATGTGTATCTCTCTATGTTATACTCATCCCCATCTTTGTTATTCAGCTGGATCCACCTCCACTCTGGTCAAGAGCCTATCCACCCTTCCACAGTGGTATCCCACCTATGTATCCAGAAGGCAACACATCGTGTGAGATTCTCTGTCTCTGGAGAAAACCTGTGCTACAATCCCCCTAATGATTGAGTCCACAACTATCACTACCTCTCTCTTATTGGGAACTGGCTTTGAGGTGACCCATTGGGGATCCTCATCCCTGCCTACTACCTCAGAACCTTCAGAGACACCGTCCAGCTAAGCAAGGACCTGCAAATGGTTTGACACTTCCAATTCTGGGGTTGATGTCCCCGGACAGTGTGCACCCTTTACCTTATGCCTTCTACCTGTCTGGTCTGGAATCTCCTCCTGTACCACCTTAGGGGTGCATACAATCTCTCCAAAGAACACTGGGGCCAGGTCTCCAGGTCTGCCAATTCTCTTGATAAACATGGTTTGAAAAAGTAATTTATATAAAAATAGCATATACAGAAAATGGGATGATCTACTCATGCAGGAAGGCATGGTAAGACCCTTTTAGGTCCGGGGCGATGCACAGTTTTTAAATAAATAAATAAAGGCGCGCTCAGGGCAGGTGTAGGTGCACATGGTAGTGTGGAATGTTGGTAGAAAGACTGGTGAGTCTACATTTAGGGTTAGATGTGCTCTGCAAGCCAATTTCCTCCTTAGTGCTCCAGGGTACATAATTGTGGCACCTGTGCTTAAAGACATATAAAAAGGAGCCTGAGCAAAAATATATGAGATTTACAAGAAAAAATAAAACAACAAGAACAGAAAAGATCAAAATGAAGGTTAAATTAATCTGAAGGTGATAGTAAAGGCAAAAGCTTGGTAGAACCAGAGCTGATGAAGACAGGAAGCAGGCAGTCAATAATTTGGCCCAGATGAAGCAAGAACACCAGGAGCAGGAGTGACCTACCACTTTGGATGTCTCCTGGCTCGAGGCCAATAAGCTGGTGAGAGAGCAATGCTTGGCATGGTGCCCCGCTAGATGTTTGGAATGCCAGTAAAGACCCGAAACAGTTTAAAGACTGCTTGCACCTCTTTTGAGACTGTTGAAATAAAAGCACAAAGCACTTTGCGACACCTCTAACTGTTTCCATCTAATCCTGGTCATGACTTTCGAGCGTCCTGGGTTTAAGAGGGTTATGGCAGCTTCAGCCTACCTGGACAATCGCAGAAAGTGTAAGGCTACAAGCAAAACATCACATTAACTAGGAAGGCAACTAAATGATCATAAAAAAATCATAATAATAACAAATTGCATTTGTATTTAAATACTAAGCTGCAAATTAAACTACCACATTCAGATGCTCAATTTTCTTTCTTTCCTCACCACTGTTAAAATGAACTCTATTACTTTTCTGCCATGGCTTTCCTTTGTGGACTCACATATCCTCTCACAAGACAAAGATGTTAACTGGTGTCTCTAATTAAGTTTGGTTTTAGAGTGTATACCTTGCATGTTCCTCCTGTATACTGGTTTTCTCCAGATGTTCTCATTTTTCTCTTATCCCATGTTTCTGATTTTTCATTTTTGAAAAAGGGAATTGAAAGGATGAATATGTGAGTAAAGTACAGTTATGTAATCATTGCTGAGCATAAAAACTAGTGTATTTTAGAGACGGAAAGTGACCTTATATATAACTACTTTTTTGGAACGTGCATCAGTCCAGGCACTCCAGAATGAAAAGTTTTCTTACTCTGACTTTTGCTGCTCTTTTTTGCCCAGCATAGTGTAATTAGATTACAGTGCTCAACTGTTTTTCTGCAGTCTGCTGAATTTACCATCATAGCAGAAAGCCTTGGTGGCCTCTGCTGAATCCCACCTGATAAGAAAACAAATTTCTGCTAAAGAATTTAATTCTGTTGTGGCACAGAAAGGCCTTTTCTTTGCACAACTCAGGGATTGCATTATAGCCTCAGTATAGATGGAAGCTAGGAAATAAAAATCCCTAGGTTATGACTTCAATAAGATTTGAAGTATGATTTTATATAGGTGCCAGTTGCACCTACGAAACATATAGAAATGAAAGGTCACAGGAAATGCACATCTAGCAGCCCCACTATTATTAACATCAACTACAGAGTCTCTAGCAAGAGGAAACAACTTGTTTCCAGCAGAAGATAAGCATTGCAAAGCTCTTTTTAATGAATTATTTACATTTTCTATTTTGGATGGGTTCAGTCTCTCTACATACTTGCAATAGAAAAAGCAGACGCAGAAAATGGATGGATGGATGAACCCAATCTATTTTCAATTTACTAATCCTGAAAAATAACTATAATTTAAAATACTGTACTTTTTGCAATGATTTTATTCAGTACTCTATTTTTCATTGCAGATTTATTTTACATTGTACTTATTATTAAACACTGTACTATGTTTGCTTCAGTTCTTGACTTATGCATTTGACAAATGCATCATTGTATGAAAAAGGAAATTAAATGGTTTTAAGGCATCCAAATACATACATTCCATGTCTCCCAAAATTATTTGAGTTTCATGGGAATTTGTATCCTTTCTCTGACTCCTGCAAGTGCTCATAATCTCCCAGAAATCAATCCTTGCGTAAAACATCCCCAGCTAATTATTTAATTATACTGTATAGTTTTTTTCAATGGGGCCTTCTCCTCCCTAAAATCAATGTAGCATGGAATTTAATTGTATTTGGCCTCCACTGCATCCATTTTTTTTAAAGTCAGGATGTTTGCATACATCCCTTGCATCACAAATACATTTATAAGCAAAAAAAAAAACATATGAAGAAATTATCCATTAGACCAATACTTTCTGTGCAGGGATCACCACTTGACTATTCTGTGCTAATGTACTGGCTAACTGGCTATTATAATTTGAAAAATCAGTCATTTGTACACAGATTAGAACTAACCAAGATATAGTATATATGAATCAGTCCATTAAATGATCAAAAGATTTTTTGTGCATAAAACAGGCTCTAATGTACAACAAATCAAGTCTGAAAAGTGCTTAAATAAAAAGAGGTCATTGTACGGACATGTATAGCAACAAAATTTTGTGACTGAAAGATACTATAAAATGGTTTAAAACAAAAGCACAAAATGTAAAGAGTAACCAGAGACATGTTGTATGTGAAACACAATTTTAAAAGATTTTGAAATAAAAAGCATAACAGGAATTTTATATTGTGTAATCGCAAAAAAGCCATAGGTCCTTGAGAATAATGGCCAAGAAATCGAGCTGACTATGCCAATTGTGATAAGATGGAGCACTCCAGAGTGACCTCAAACACAGAAAGACGTCTGGCCAACCCAGTATCTGAATAAAAAATGAAGTTTATTTTGCAAAGTCAGATAAACAAAATTGGGTGAAATAGTAGAATCAAAACTACAAATGCTGACATATCAAAACAGACCTGGGCTAACTGCCCAACACCTTCCTACCTTCCTTAACACAGTGATCTCCTCTTCCTCTCTGCTAGGAGAGATTATGCTTCTGCTCCCCTTCTAATACCAAGCTTGTCTGACAGAGAAGATGAAGACTTTTATAAAGCATAAATAATTTTATAAACCAGGTAGTACTTCAGATGCCAAGTTAGCCTACTGGGAAATACTTCCTAGTCAACCCTACATTTCCCAAGAACCACTGTAGAAATCTGAACCATTGTAGCAGAATAATGTTGCTACTGGGGAAATAGCAACATTGCAATGTTGCTAATGGCTTGGGGAAGTACATCTCCTTTATAGTGTACCCCCTCCCAGGACATGGCATCCCAGACAGGTAATAATATCTGTTGTGAGATGTGTGCTGCCTTACCACTCCCTTCATCTTCCTGCTTTCACTTACAGTGAATATAAAAAGCTACAAAGACATCATCTCAAGCTACTAATTATATGAAAAGTAGGTAACATACATTTTTGTCGTAAAGTGAAATATATGGCAATTTTGCCTAAGTTCCCAGAAACAGAAAACATTTATATAAATAATCATTTTTAATGTGGTAGCAATGACATCCTAAAGAAAGTAATAATACATAGTAATTTAAAAATGGACGATTGTGAAATATGAAGCATATTTTTGGGAGTCTTGTTTTTATTTTCCAAATTACCAAGATGTGTAGGCCTGGTTGACACAGTATGAGTTAGTGTGCCCTGAGATGGATTGTCTCGCCTTGCACCACAGCATGCATTATCCTCTAATTATAAAATTCGCTGAAGCAAAATCCTGCAGTCAGTAGAGCCCTCCAGGATGAAGATTGGGAATCCCAGCGATAGAGTAATTACCTTACCAACATTCTTTACCCTTGACTTATTTATGTACTCACAAGGCACTTACTTGAATAGCATGACTACTTTTATCAATAATTGTGCTGGGAATCATTATGTCAAAAGGCTAGAATGCGACCAATTATCTTTTACTCTTCAATAATGGCATTTTACTGTTATTCATTTTGCCTTCTAAACAAAACTGCACGGCAATGCAAAAATATGGAAAGGTTTCCATGTACAAAGAAACAAATGTAATTTTTTTGTTCTGTTTTTTTTTCCAGTCCATTTATTTGACAGAAATTATGTTTATTTTTGGTTAGAAAAAAAAGGTTGTACAGTTAGTGTGAATCGGGTTACAATATTCTACAGGTAAATGGAACAAAATGAGTGCTGTTCTATACAGATGCTTTGTACCAAATGCTATTAATTGAAAAAAGATGTATTTCACTGATTAAAAACAAGCAAACACTGCTATTGATTTTTGGATTCACAGACAGAAATGACAAAAATAACACCAGGCAAAGTCAATTTCCACCGCTCAATATTCCCCAGAGAGACTCCAAAAGAGAATTAATTCAGTCTTCACTTTATGACTGGATGGTCATTTTATTATTTTCTAAGCTGGTATAATCTTCAGTAAGTGGCACACTTTCTTTATATTATTTAAAAAATTAATATTTTTAAACTGTATTATATTTTTGTGATGCATTTTTTCTGTTATGCCAGTTCCTGCAATTTAATTAAGCATGCACTGCTTAAAAATGTTTACCTACCGACATTTCATGCTGGCAAGCTCTTTATCAAATGCTTCCCTTTTTATTGACTTCAGTTTACTTGAAAAGATGGCGTGACTACTCACGTTGTTCTATACTTTGTTCAGTTTTGGTAACCAATCAGTCAGTTTAGATTGTAAATATTTTTTGACTTTGAACTGCTGGCTTTCTTGAAGAACCATGTCAGTAATGGTTCCTACTAAAGGAGTCAGACATCACCTTTGTTGTTTCCAGCATCTATTACTGTCACTGTAATCAGTCTCTGGAGCTTTTCACTTTTGCCATGTATTCATATTCATCAAAGTGGCCTCTCAGCTCAGTTGGTATGACTTCAAAGATTATATTATGTTGACAACAACCGACAGGCTTACACCTTCTTTATGTAGGCTCTCGTGTTTCAGGGAAATTGATGAAAATGTCTTTTGATACAATGTGTAGATGTGTCACCTTTGTTTTATCCAGGATTTCTACAAAGATGTTAGTTATGTGGTATTTACTAGAACGACAGATGATCTTGATGAAGTGACTCAGGGGAAAGTGTGTAATCAGAAGAGATGCAGCTCCATCTCAGGTAAATTCACAGTTTTGTACATTTCACGCAAATCAGATGGTCATTTAGAAAGGAGAATAATGTACTTGTTTGCCTACAGTGCATCCAGAAAGTATTCACAGCGCATCACTTTTTCCACCTTTTGTTATGTTACAGCCTTATTCCAAAATGGATTAAATTCATTTTTTTCCTCAGAATTCTGCACACAACACCCCATAATGACAACGTGAAAAAAGTTTACTTGAGGTTTTTGCAAATTTATTAAAAATAAAAAAACTGAGAAATCACATGTACGTAAGTATTCACAGCCTTTGCTCAATACTTTGTCAATGCACCTTTGGCAGCAATTACAGCCTCAAGTCTTGTTGAATATGATGCCACAAGCTTGGCACACCTATCCTTGGCCAGTTTCACCCATTCCTCTTTGCAGCACCTCTCAAGCTCCATCAGGGTGGATGGGAAGCGTCGGTGCACAGCCATTTTAAGATCTCTCCAGAGATGTTCAATCGGATTCAAGTCTGGGCTCTGGCTGGGCCACTCAAGGACATTCACAGAGTTGTCCTGAAGCCACTCCTTTGATATCTTGGCTGTGTGCTTAGGGTCGTTGTCCTGCTGAAAGATGAACCGTCGCCCCAGTCTGAGGTCAAGAGCGCTCTGGAGCAGATTTTCATCCAGGATGTCTCTGTACATTGCTGCAGTCATCTTTCCCTTTATCCTGACTAGTCTCCCAGTTCCTGCCGCTGAAAAACATCCCCACAGCATGATGCTGCCACCACCATGCTTCACTGTAGGGATGGTGCCAGGTTTCCTCCAAACGTGACGCCTGGAATTCACACCAAAGAGTTCAATCTTTGTCTCATCAGACCAGAGAATTTTCTTTCTCATGGTCTGAGAGTCCTTCAGGTGCCTTTTGGCAAACTCCAGGCGGGCTGCCATGTGCCTTTTACTAAGGAGTGGCTTACGTTGTTTTTTCACGTTGTCATTATAGGGTGTTGTGTGTAGAATTCTAAGGAAAAAAATGAATTTAATCCACTTTGGAATAAGGCTGTAACATAACAAAATGTGGAAAAAGTGATGCGCTGTGAATACTTTCCGGATGCACTGTATATTGCCGATTGAATACCTGTTTAAATTTTGCTGACAAAATACAGCTATTCTTTTTTTTTTCTATCATTATTGGGTAGTGGACATAAGGGAAGTCAAATTCAGAAGCAGACAGGGCTTGAAACTATGAGTTCAAAGACAAATGGAGGAATTTCAGGGCAAACCTAGTGGCTACAAGGCAAACGAAGAAAGTACAGCAAACAGCCAGACAAAAATAGCACTTAGGTGACATGCTACACAAAACAATAAAAAAAATAAACAACAGGTTGTTTTGAATGTAATTTATAGTCTTATGAAAAAGTCTGGGAACCCCTCTTAATTCTTTGGATTTCTGTTTACAATTGGGTGAGCTTTCAAAGCAGCAATTTCGTTTTAATATATGACATGTCTTATGGAAACAGTAGTATTTCAGCAGTGACATTAAGTTTATTGGATTAACAGAAAATATGCAATATGCATCATAACAAAATATAGGTGCATAAATTTAGGGACCCCAACAGAGACATTACATATAACACTTAGTTGAGCCTCCTTTTGCAAATATAACAGCCTCTATACACCTCCAAAGCCGTTGATGAGTGTCTGGATTCTGGATGGAGGTATTTTTGACCATTCTTCCATACAAAATCGCTCCAGTTCAGTTAAATTTGATGGCTCCCAGGCATGGACAGCCGGCTTCAAATCATCCCATAGATTTTTGATGATATTCAAGTCAGGGTACTGTGACGGCCATTCCAGAACATTGTACTTCTCCCTCTGCATGAATGCCTTTGTAGATTTTGAACTGTCTTTTGGGTCATTGTCTTGTTGAAATATCCAACCCTTACATAACTTCAACTTTGTGACTGATGCTTGAACATTATCCTGAAGAATTTGTTGATATTGGGTTGAATTCATCCAACCCTCGACTTTATCAAGGGCCCCAGTCCCTGAACTAGCCTCACAGCCCCACAGCATGATGGAACCTCCACCAAATCTGACAGTAGGTAGCAGGTGTTTTTCTTGGAATGCGGTGTTGTTCTTCCGCCATGCAAAGCACTTTTTGTTATGACCAAATAACTCAATTTTTGTCTCATCAGTCCAAAGCACTTTGTTCAAAAATTAATCTGGCTTGTCTAAATGAGCATTTGCATACAACAAGCGACTCTGTTTGTGGCGTGAGTGCAGAAAGGGCTTTCTCATAACCCTGCCATACAGATGTTCTTTGTGCAAATTGCTCTGAATTATAGAAAGATGTACAGATACACCATCTGCAGCAAGATGCTCTTGCAGGTCTTTGGAGGTGATCTGTGGGTTGTCTGTAACCATTCTCACAATCCTGCACATATGCCGCTCCTGTATTTTTCTTGCCCTGCCAGACCTGCTGGGTTTAACAGCAACTGTACCTGTGGCCTTCCATTTCCTGATTACATTCCTTACAGTTTAAACTGACAGTTTAAACCTCTGAGATAGCTGTTTGTAGCATTCCCCTAAACCATGATACTGAACAATCTTTATTATCAGATCTTTTGAGAGATGCTTTGAGGATCCCATGCTGTCACTCTTCAGAGGAGAGTCAAAGGGAAGCACAACTTGCAATTGACCACCTTAAATACCTTATCTCATGATTGTCTATGAAGTTCAAGGCTTAACGAGCTAATCCAACCAATTTGGTGTTGCAAGTAATCAGTATTGAGCAGTTACATGCATTCAACTCAGCAAAATTACAAGGGTACCCAAATTTTTGCACAGCCAGTTTTTCACATTTGATTTAATTTCATACATCTAAATACTGCTTCACTAAAAATCTTTGTTCAGAAAACACCCCAGTACTCAGATGTTCCTAGGAAATGAAAGACATACCACTGTTATCTTTTTTGTTGAAAGTAGAGTAAATTATTATGCAGGCTGAGAGGTTCCCAAAGTTCCCAAACATTTTCATATGACTGTATATATACGTTAGCAAAATTCTCACATAAAAATATATAACCCTTTTTTCTTATATAAAAGGGCCACCATGACATTGTATGTTGACACATTTGCAAGCATTTATAGTAAAGCTGCAACTTGACTCAAGGTTCTGATAAAGTCATACTAGAGTGCACACAAGAACAGACAATAAAAAAAAAGAATTAACATAATTAATTTACTTTTGGTATAGTTTAAGAAAGGAAATTAAAAAGTAACTATCATTAACCATGGCCAGATTGTGAAAGTGAACTAAAGTAATATGCTCCTGTGATTTCTTTTCTATTTTTCTTAATGACAATATATGCTGAACTTAACATGAGCATTGCAAAAAATCTGTTTTGCGTTTCTCTTTCAAGAGTGTATTTTTCAAAGAAAATGTTCGTACATGTTTTTATTCTAATCCTTATATATAATTTGATAGTATCCATATGTATGGTGTTTGCGTCAATACCTCGACTCAATACAAGTTAGAACCATGCAATGGGACTCTGCCTCTGTAGTTAGAACATAACGTGGCAAACACGGACGCAGTATTGTTTGATTGGCTACGAATGTTCGAATGCTACAGTGACGCCACTGGACGGCCGAGTATAGTAAGTCGGTGTTGGTTCGAGCAGGTAACATTAAGTTCGGTGGGTTGTGGTACAGAAAGTAGAGCTGCAGATGAGGATCTGAGTGAGCGAGAGGGGTGTCAGTCAGTGAAGTTGTGGAGAGCTTTAAATGTTAAGTGCGGTATTTTGTATTGTACAGTAATCCCTCCTCCATCGCGGGGGTTGCGTTCCAGAACCCCCCGCGAAAGGTGAAAATCCGCGAAGTAGAAACCATATGTTCATATGGTTATTTTTATATATTTTAAGCCCTTATAAACTCTCCCACACTATTATAAACATTTCCCGCACAATTATACAGCATAAACCCTTTGTATTCTCTTAGATATTAGGTAAGATTCATTGAAATTATGTATGTAAACACAGTTTATATACAGTAAAACCTAAATATTATTTTAAAGATATCGAGCGTCTCCGATATCACATATGTTACAGCCATTACGACAGACAGGCCACCAGCAATAAATACGTACAATTCAAGAAAAATTGTATACAGTAAAATGTGTGTACAGTGACACTAAACTATGTACATGTAATAAGTACTGTACGTAGATAATTAATTATGGTTACTCACCAACAATGACATGATGACTTGTCCGATAACAATGAGTTTAATTTTACTGCACAACAAAGGATAACGTTAGAGCTCTTCTAAAGGAGCCTCTTCAGGCAACTGTGTAGCACCGCCGTTGTTCTTCTTCCAACACTCTTCAATCCAAATCCCTAAAGCAGATTCCATCCTGACTACTGCCTTATCACGTCCACTTGCAACTCGTTTTGCACCCTGGTTAAAGGACACTGCGGCCGTAGATCTTATATGCTTTTCCTCCTTTTTAAATAAAAAGAATCGTGGACTCATTGATGCCGTAATGGTATCCTGCAGCGGTGTAGCTGTTCCCTTCCTTCAACATATCCAAAACTTTTACCTTTTCTGCAATCATTTGCATCTTCTGTTGGCGCTTGGACACGGCCCCTGAAGCAGTAGCAGGAGCATGTTAATGCTGAATGAGTGAGATGAGACTTCCTGGTTAATGCAGCACTCCGTCGCTGAGCCAATCAGCAGCACACAGGAACTTAACTGCGTGCTCTGATTGGGTAGCTTCTCAGCCATCCGCCAATAGCGTCCCTTGTATGAAATCAACTGGGCAAACCAACTGAGGAAGCATGTACCAGAAGTAAAAAGACCCATTGTCCGCAGAAACCTGTGAAGCAGCGAAAAATCCGCGTTATATATTTAGATATGCTTACATATAAAATCCACGATAGAGTGAAGCCGCGAAAGTCGAAGTGCGATATAGCGAGGGATTACTGTATTCTGTAGTTAACAGGGAGCCAGTGAAGCTGAAAGAGAATTGGTATTAGTAGTAGTAGTATTTAATAATTGTTTTTATTAGTGTATAAATGGATATAAATAATGACATTTAAACGATTCACCAAAATCTGTTGTATGTAAACAATACTGTTTTAAACGTTATTGTTTTTTCATCAGAAAACCCTGTTTCCACATCTACGTGTATTAATTTAAATGGCACTTTTACCACTCGCAATAGGGCGGACGCGCTGACGTATCGTGTCGGCTGGGCAACACAGTGAATGCGGCGTCTATCTATATACGAGGGGGGACCCAAAAATAATCGGAATTTTGTTGTTGTTAGGTTATTTATTTATTTCCGCTTATTTTTGGGTCCATCCTCATATGTCTATGATTTGTTCGCCTTCTGACGTAGAGTAAGTAAAGTAAATTAATCTCACGGTGGTGCGTATTCTGTACGTAATACCATGTAACACAGTATAATTCTCCTGCTTTACGCGAATATACTCATGCCACCGAAAAAAAGACGTTCAATTCCACAGTCCGCTTCAGAAACCAGAGGAAAGTCTATTTCAAGGGCGTCTCAAACACCACAGCAGACACAATCCAAAGTGGACGAACTTGCAATAAAATGTGAATCAGAAAACTGTTTTTTCTATTTCAATGTTCTGTTTCTTTCATTTGGGAAATTCACCAGTTACAGATGCCCGGGCAACGCCGGGTACTCCTGGTAGTTACATCATAATTTCCCTGAATATTTGATAGTTTACTATCAAATTATCAGATTACCATTATACCAGCTAGTCGCAGGTCTGTGTCCTTTGCAAAAGGATTATAAAAATTGGTTTATAAATTCAAAATATATAGCATACGCAACAAAACAGGTAAATAAATGGAGAGTTATGGAGAAACAAAAGTAAATTTTATCAAGATACCACCCAAAAGAATATAAATGTTTTCACGCATGCATGTGGGCTCATCTGAGGTATGCAGCACCACTCTGGGACATAAGGGGGCGCTGCCACTAACAATGTCACCTCCCTTTCCCTCCACAGGGCGGAGAAGACGACCAATGAGGGCAAATGACTCCGGCTGCCCCTGACAGGTGTGTCTTTCTTATGGACCAAACGGACTGCTACTTCGAATACAGACCAACTCAAGAGAGTCATTTAACTTTCCCTGTTTGATTTTCTTTGTTTTATAAAACCTTTGCTGCGTCAAAACACGCACTTGTTGTATTTAAGAACTGTTGTTAATTAAACGGGACGACCTGATCGGTGCCCCAACATTTATTTTATTCCCTTACAAAACAATATCTACATGTACATCAATGGGGGAATTAATTAAAAGTAACACATCTTTCTCAATTTTTTATACAGTACTTAGTCTGTTTTTTATATTGTAAACAATCTATTATAAACATTACTCTGATAATTAAAACAAATGAAAAATACACAATACATGTCAGTCACTGTAAAGAGTGATTGTGGTGCTGAAAAGAGTTAGGCCTACTTCTTCAAAAATGTAATAAATTAATTTGAATGGGGAATAAATCTGACTAGCTAGTGACTGTTTTCCTGACCACACACATTGGCCATTTGAGCAAAAGTTAACATTGCGGATTGATGACCCTTGTGGATTATATTTATAAAGACAAGGATACAATTCTAGCTGGACCCTGACTTGATTGTTTATTCATTTACATGTATTAATGTATCTTTTAGGTACTCTTTTTGATACATTTAGCCTTTTCTAAAAAACATTAGATTTCATCATCATTCAAAGTCTTTTACTGAAATCTTTGCTTTTTCATGCAGCTGTCTGCTGCAATACCATGCATAGAAGGTATGAAAGTTAAACCGTTTGACTTGATTACACAATTCTCAGCTTACTTATTTGCTTCATCTTCTCCCATTAAACATTACGGTATTGGGGTCTTGAGTCATTGGTTACACTTTTAGTATCTTTTGCCAGAAGTTTCACTTGTTGAATGCTCATTCCTCTTTCTCAGTCTGCTTCTTTGAGATTTTCTTCCCATACCCTTCTAAGTCTTCCACTATGTCTTTTTTGTCACCCTTCATTTCAAACACCTTTTCGGGAGACCTTATTTCATTCATCCACTTTATATGTCCATATCACTGTATCAGCTTTATTTCTATTGTTCCCATGAGTGGTTGTATTTCCAGTTCTTCACTGTTTCTTTTATTTCTTATCCTACCTCTTTTTGTTTTACCTACCACTCTTCCTAAATATTTAAATTTCGACTGCTGCTATTTTAGATCTTTGTTTATCCAGTATTGCCCAAGATTCTGCGGTGTATAATATTTTTGCAACATACTGTATACTGTATGTTTTTACATAGAAGCATCTTCACCTTTATACTTAATTCTATCTTCCCTGTTTGACAGTTGTCATTTTGATAATATAGTTAATTTTCTTTATATAATTAATTTTATTGTAATCATTCATACAAATCAATCAATTTTTACAAATAATAGGATTGAAAAAAAAAAGAACAAGTCGACCCCCACCCCTGAGAGAGAGAGCATGGCCAACAGAATAAAACTTAAGGCTTGTAAACATACCTAAATTGATGAGTTTAATAGGCCAGTAGAGATGAATGGAGAGGAAAAAGAGATGCGGAGATAATTGCTTCCTCGGTGCTTTAAGAGCTTTATAGCATCTAGTAATTCTGATAGTGCCAGAGGTTTATCCAGTTCCTCCGCACTAAAAGTATCTATTTGTGTTAACTGTAATGTATCCAGAAATTCATTAGATTGTGTGTTGTATTCTTTGAACTCAGTAGAATATAAGGATTTATAGTAGTCTCTAGATGTGTGCATTATATTTTTATGGTCAATGATTTCGTCTCCGTTCGTGTTGGTGATTACTGGGATTGCATTGCGAACTTCTTGCTTGTGGATTTGTTGAGCTAAACGCTTATTAGCTTTCTCTCCGTGTTCATAGTAATGATGTCTGGATTTATAAATTAGTTGTTCAGTTTCTTTAGTTGTCAAGAGGTTGAGTTCTGAATATAGAGCCTGCCTTTTCCTATGTAGAGCCTTGCTTGGAAGCCTGGCATGTTCTTCATCTATTCTAGTAATTTCGCTTTTTAGTTCTGATACTTTCTTGGTTTCTAATTTATTCCTGTGGGAAAGATATGAAATAATCTGTCCTCTTAAGAAGGCCTTTAGAGTTTCCCAGAGTATTCCTGCAGAGACCTCTGAGGATGTGTTTGTCTCTAGGAAGAAACTGATTTGTCTGGATATAAATTCTGTACAGTTCTCGTCTGCTAATAGAAGCGGGTTAAGACGCCATCTACGAGGTGAGTGTGTGGGGCATAGTGATTTTAGCTCCAAGATCAGAGGTGTATGGTCGGAAATAACAATAGCATTGTACTTGCAAGATTTAATCGTAGGCAAGAAATTATTATCTGTAAAGAAATAATCTATTCTTGAGTAGCAATGATGTACTGGTGAGTAGAAAGAATATGTTCTTGAGTTTTGGTTTAGAAACCTTCAGGGGTCTGATAAGTTGTGGTCAGTTACAAACTGTGTAATTATCTTTGCAGTGTTAGATGTCCTCCCCCCTGTGACAGGAGTCCTATCTAAAAGTGGATTTAAAACACAATTAAAGTCCCCAGCCATTATAATTGTATGAGTGTTCACATTGGGGATGGATGCAAATACGTTTTGTATGAATTCCTTATCATCGACATTAGGTGCATAAACATTTATCAAAATCATTTTTCAGTTAAATAAATTGCCCATGACCATCACATATCGCCCTTCTGGATCAGATTCTACATCTGATGCTACAAATGGGACTGTTCTATGTATGAGAATTCCCACCCCTCTAGTTTTCTTTGTAAAGCTAGAATGGAACATTTGGCCAGTCCAGTCCTTTTGCAGATGGAACTGATCCTTGCTTAGTAAATGGGTCTCCTGTAAAAATACTATTTTAGCGTTTAAACCTGTTAGGTGAGAGAGTACTTTCTTTCTCTTTAATTCATGATTCAGGCCTTTAACATTCCAGCTCACAAAGTTGACTGTCCCATCATGGAGATACTGATTCTGAGTTTTTGATGTCATTTTATAGTCTTAATTGGAAGTGAGACAGCTTTAACCTTAATTTCCTATATCCCCAAGAGTTATTGCCATGCAGCCTGTTGTTACATTGGTAGTTATAATTATAAGGATTAAAAAGATAGATTAGATATAGCTTGCTCTCTTTCTCTCGCCCCCTTATCCTCCCACCCCTGTTTATTTGCCCTGTTTATTCTGTTTCTACATTCTTCATCTATCTTTCTATCTTCACATATTATTACTTATTATCATACAGTATATCAACACATTTTGTAGTTGTTTTCCATTAATCTGTATCCACATTTGCCGTTTCTGTGCTTGTTCTTCCCTTGTTATTTTCATTACTTTATTTTCTCTACATTTATCATCATACCTTTTGCTTCTAGCTGGTTATAAATTTCTTACAGCCAATTTCATTTATTGCAATTAGTCTTATATCATCTGAATATACCAGATCCTGGGTCAACACTACATTTAATTTATAGTATTCTGATTCTGCATTTATAATTTCTTTCTTGTCCATGTTAATTATGCAATCCACATATGTAAAGAAGTAGAGGACTGAGGCTATCTCCTTATTTAATACCCTTATCCATATTCCAATGCTCTGATGTTTGCTCATTTAATCATACCACTGCATTTTTGATTAATACTTTTAATGATCATTTTTAATTTTTCTCACACTTCCATTACATCTAGTGCTTGTCATATATATCTGTGTGGTACTGGTCAAATGCTGCTGTTGAATCAAGAAATGCTAGGCATACTTTTTTATTTTACTCTTAATCTTTTTTCATTTATTGTTCTTATGGTGAAAATATAATCTTGTGTTTGTCGTCCTGGTCTTTATGCTGCTTGCTTTTCTTGTAATTTATTCTGTATCACTGTTCTCAACCTTCTTTCTGTGTTTAATACCACTGATCACAAATATATTGCTCTATAGCTACCACAGTTCATGGAATCCCCCTTTTTTATACAGTATATTGGTGCAATTATATTGCTTGCTAGAAGATTTTAATGAGCCATTTAACTACTGTTGCTCCTCCATACTTTAACGTTTCAGTTGTTATCCCATTTGCCCTAGCTGCATTGCCCTTTAATGTTTTTTTAGGATAGTTGTTATTTCTTCTTCTGTTATTTCTCCCTACTTTACCACTTCAACTTTATTGATCCCCTTCTCCCCTAGAGGAATTTTGTGATGTTCTTCTCCCCTGATTATGTCATGACATTTTTAACCTACTTATTCCAGACCAGGTTCACAAGGGGTGCTGCAGCCTGCCCCAGCCAGCAGAGGGTGCAAGGCAGGAACAAACCCAGGGCAGGGCAACAGTCCATCGCAGGGTGAGCACACACAGCCACTCAACAAAGACACACTAGGGCCATTTTAGTGACACTAATTTATAACTAACCTGCATGAAACACGAGGAAATCGAGATGGGCACTGGGAGAACATGCAAACTCCATGCTGAGATAACCCAAGATGTGAACCTAGGTCTCCTTACTGTAAGGCAGCAGCTGTACCTCTGTGCCACCTTTCCCTTATTATTTCTTCTTCAAATGTCTGCATAGTGGGCTCCCCAAGCTTAAAGAATCCTGTCTGTATCTGTCTGTAACTCTCCTTTGAGCTTTTTGTGATGTAATTGTCTGTGTTTACTTGATTTTTATCCTATTGACTATATTCCAGATCTATTTTTCATATAATTTTCTTCTGTTTGTTTTTCCAAACTCTTTTCCAGTACTTTTTCTTTGCTGATTTCACAGTCTGTTTATGTTCTTCTCACTTTTGTTTGTATACTACCCTGTCTTCATTAGTTTATCCATCAATCCATTTTCCAACCCGCTGAATCCAAACACAGGGTCACAGGGGTCTGCTGGAGCCAATCCCAGCAAACACAGGGCGCAAGGCAGGGAACCAATCCCGGGCAGGGTGCCAACCCACCGCAGTCATTAGTTTATGTTCTTAAATTTTTTTCCCACATTTCCTTTTTCTCTGCCACCTTGTTCTTCTCTTCATCATTCCATCATTTAGTTGTTTTTTGCTCAGGGATCTATATTACTGTTTTAACTTCACATATTTCTGTAGTTTTTGTCATTATAATTCCTTAAATTGTATCCATCTTTTATTTAAGGTCCATTTTCTTTTGCTACATCTTACATTTTCTTTTTTTTCTTCTGTTTCTTTAATTCTCTTTGAATATTCATTTTGTTGGTTTCTTATAATCATGCTAATTTAACTCCTGAGTAATCAATCTTTAACCGTTTTCCAAATGTTCAAATCTGTAATTACTAATCTATGTTTGGTACATAGCCATACTCTCCCGATTGCTTTGACATCATACACTGTACACCTCATGCTTTTTGTTTAAGTAAATAAGTCTATCATGCTTTTATGATCCAGTTCTTCTGCTTTGTAAGAAATTTTGAGAATTGTTTTAGAATTGAACAAAATGTTTCCAATCAGCATCTGATCTCTCTATTCATTCACCTCTCCTTCCAAGAAATGTATGCCTACTCTTTCTGGTTACCAATATGGATGATTCAGTCTCCCATTACTATTATGTACAGGGCAGTGGATTGAATTTTCTCTAAAGCCTGCAGTAGATCTTCATAAAATACATCCTTTTCATTTGCTGTACTTTTTTCATGTATTACTCATATTTTCTCCTGTAGTTTTAAGTTCATCATCATTATTCTTGGATTTAAAGGATCCCATCTTGTTATCTTCTTTTCCATATCATGACTTAAAATTACCTCAACTCCTGCCACTGTTCTTCTTCCTATTAGAGATCCTGAAAACTCTGGGGTGTATGCTTTGTCTAGATTTATCATACCACTCCCTTTCTTTTTTATTTCAGCTATTCCTGGTATTTGGGTCTTATGCTTTTCTATTTTTCTACTATCTCTGTTTACTAGTTAACGTTGTTAATAATTTGTCTACTTGTCCATTTTTATCTTTTTGTTTACCAGTATTCATAACCAGTTAGACCATTAGTTTTTGAGGCTTGTTTTACGTCTCTGAATCATTGAATGACAAGGGCCCCATTACCACAGGACACCTGGCCTTTGGTCCAGGACTGCTTATTATGAAATATTCACAATGATCCCAGTCTAAGGACTTCCTCTACCCAGTGGACATGCTGTCTAGCAGTGTAGTCTCCCGAGAACTATTGTCAACATATTGCAAACATTTAGGTTCTTCACTAATTCATTTCTGACTGTCACTTATGTGATTAATTGCCTGTTTTTGGAAGATAAAGAAAGGGACAAACAAATAAAATAAGGACAAAATAATCAAATGTTGTACAGTATCTTCAGATTATTTAGAAAACATTTTTGAACTGTTATTAAATTGCCTTTTTTTCCCTACTCCCACATAAAGTATCTGGGGCCATATATTAATTATTAGTTTAACTCACTGACATATTTACTTTATGAATATATTAAAGGTAAACATTATTTTGCAATGTGTAAAATTTAACTGTATGCATAGCAGTCATGGTATACTATTAGTATACTGTTATTATTCTTGTATATGTTGGTGATGTGCGTTATGTAGTGTAAGGGACAAACCTGTGTCTTAGCTGGTATGGACCCCACTCCCTCACCTGGCTACATCCTCATAGGCTGGTGTCCTAGGAGCCACTGAGTGACACCTGGGATGGACTTGGGAAATGGGAAGGACAGCACAGTGGGTGACCACCTGCATTGGACAGAGTGTTCTTCTGCACATTGGGGGGCTGCATCCCATTTGGCAAGCCCCAGTACATATACCTGAAGGGCAGAATAGGAATTGTGGTCCCGTGAGCCTGCCCTGTTGGGTTCTGTGGGGGTCACCAGGGGGAGCTGACGGAAAATGACAGCACAAGGGCCATTGGTGTTGTGCCTGACCCAGAAGTGCTTCCCAGAGGCAATAGATTAGGCACCAGAAGTACTCGAGTTAGAGTTGGGAGAGGAGATAGACAACACCCACCTGGATGGAGTGGAGGGGATCGGAGAGAATAATGGACTGAAGAAATTGCTGTGCTGTACTGTTGGTTGTTGAAACCCTTTGCAGCAGTGTGGTTAAATAAAAGAACTGGGTTTGAAGCCAGGGCTGTGTCCGTGGTAGTTGTGTCTGAGGTTTTGGGGCTTGGTGCGTTCCTTACAGGCCACAATAGTTAAATAATGTGTATGTGGGGAGTAATAGAAAATCTACCACTGTCAAAGAATTTACATAAAAAGAGCAAAGAAAGTTGTGTGGTGAATTAATCCAGGTTTTCAGAATTCTTAAAGACATTGATGAAATGGATCCAACAGAATTCTTTCAACTAAACTGTGAATTATGTACTTGAAGACACCATTGCTAATTGATTAATTAATTGGAAATCATGTAGTGGAAGTAGAAGCCGTGACAACGTTTAAAAAGTCTCTGGATTAGATATTGGGACAATTTAGCAATTAGCTAAACAAACAAGCTTAATTTACTGGATGGTCTTCTCATTTGGCAAGTTTCTTATTTCCTGACATTCTTATACACTTTCATCTGTTTGTGCTGGGGCAACATGTAGCAGATTAGTTTTCTCAACTGTTTCATAGCTTGGATTTGAATATTACTGTTGATATTCCTACTACTAGTTGTGCTCCACACTGTTCTCGCTTTTTAAATTCTTCTATTATATCCGATTTTAAAACCATATTCTCTAGTCTTGATATACATGTTCAATATGATGGTATTGATGATTCTGTTTTAGAATTTAATTCTTCTTGTAAAACGGTTTTAGACTCAACTGCTCCACTCAAGATACGCTGTAATAAGGGAAGACCTGCTCCCTGGCTAAATGAAACTACGCGACCGCTACACCGCGCCTGTCGAAATGCGGAACGGCGTTGGAAAAAAGATGGACTGATTGTTTCTAAACAGATTTTTAGGACTTCTCTATTCAACTTCCAGGTTGCAGTTAAGAAAGCTAAACATGATTTCTTTGCTGGTTTAGTATCCCGTCATTCTAAGAATCCTAGGGTCTTATTTAATTCAATTAATGCAGCCATTCACCCTCATTTTGTGACGGGATTAAATAGTACTGTTCTTTCATATGAGCAGTTTCTTTCATTCTTTGTCAGTAAAATTGATAAAATCCGCTGTGGTATTATTCTAACTGGATATGAACTTTCTACTGTTAATCATGGCATTGTCTTGGAATCTTTTGATCTAGTCTCACTTTCACAGTTAAAAAGTACTATTGATACCCTTAAACCTACTCTCCGTCCTCTTGATATTGTACCACCACGCCTCTTAGTGGAAGCCTTTGATGTTTTGGGTCCATCTTTACTAGCCATTACCAATAGTTCTATTAGTGAGAGGGTTGTGCCCTCATTTTTTAAACATGCTGCAGTGCATCCCTGTCTAAAAATTAGGCAGAATTAGATCCTGGAGTTTTAGCCAATTTTTGCCCGATTTCCCAATTTCCATTTCTGGCTAAAATATTAGAAAGAATTATTTATAATCAATTGGTTGATCACCTTAACTCCAATAATTTATTTGAGATCTACCAATCTGGCTTTAGGCATTATCATTGTGTTGAGATGGCCCTCCTGAAAGTATTCAATGACATCTCTATTATTACTGACTCAAGTGGCGCTGCAGTCCTTGTCCTCCTTGACCTGTCCGCAGCCTTTGACACTATTGACCATGAGAAGATATTGCTGTTGCGGCTTGAACATCTTGTTGGGCTTAAAGGGGCTGCTCTTAACTGGTTCAGGTCATATCTAATTGGTAGACACTTTCAGTGACTTTAAATTCTATGCTGCTGCCTATTTATCTGAATTGTGAGCTTTACACCAGACATCTAGAGTGCTTAGATATTCTGGTCAGTTGTCTCTTGTTGTCCCTCATACCAAGTGTAAAACTAAGGGGGACAGGGCTTTTGCAGCTGCTGCTCCTCACCTGTGGAACTCTTTACCTCATTACATAAAGGAGTCGCCTACAACTGAACTGTTCAAAACAAGATTAAAGACTCATTTCTATTCACTTGCTTTCCTTGACCTTCAGTAATACTGATGGTTTCCTCATTGTGATTATGTAATCTTACTTTTATTTATTATTTAATTTATGTTCATTTATTTTATTACTATTTAAGTTATTTATCTTAATTGTATGTTTTTTTCTTTCTTCTTTTACTGTAAAACACTTTGGCCACAGCATTCCTACGTTGTTTTAAATGTGTTATATAAATAAATTGACATTGACATTGACATTCAGTAGGTTAAGAATGGGAAAACAGCTATGTTCTGGTTAAATTTTATACTTTTCATGGAATTTTAATATTTTGAAAACAAAATTAGCAAGCTTCATTTTGATTTGTGGGTTTCTTTTAACATCTTTGTTTGAGAATTTCTTTCTTTTTTTTAAAGTATTCTTAAGTGTGTCATTTTAGAATTTCTATGAGTAGTTAATGGTCTGCTACGGACCACTTCCCAGAAGGCACCATGATTTGCATCATGAAGACTTGCTTACTAGTGCAGAATTATTAGTCTTTTGTTCAAATTTACTGATGTGATGGTTTAGTGTTTAGGCTCTAATGTTCAGCTAACAACTCATAGCTGTCCTTGTCTCAGTTTGATTTTCAGTCTTAGATTTTAGGCTCCAGTTCATTTTTTGTGCTCTTTTTAATGACTCCTAGCACTTCCTGCCTGACTGGGGTAATGGTTTTTGATAAAAATCTGCAGTCAGTTTAGAATTATGTTTGTTCTAGTTTCTGTCTCAAAAACCATATTGCATATCCTGGTCTGTTGCTAATAATAAGGTCTACAAGAGAACAAACAGGTGCATTGCAGGACTTAAGGGTGTGTCCTTATCTAACAGACTCAGAGAATTAAACCTGTTTAGTGTCGATAAGAGTAAGCTGCGAGGGGACCAGATCCAGGTCTTTAAAATTCACAAAGGTATTGATAAAGAATATCCAGCTTAATTCTTTTGACTAAATGGTTAATCACTTACTCGAGGAAACCAGTGGAAATTAAGGAGAAGTCAATTTAAGGCTGACGCCATTAAGCACTTCTATATGCATAGAGTTGTGGGAATGTGGAACAAACTACCAAGACATGTAGTTGAACTAGAAACCTTGACAACCTTTAAGGAGTATCTGAATGAGATACTGGAATAACTTAGCTATTAGTTAAACAAAAGAGCTTGACAGACTGAATGGTCTCCTCTCGTTGGTCACATTCCTTATGTTCAAACACATAGCAAGTGCTTTGTTACATTTGGTCAGCAGATTAATTGAAGAGGGCAGATGGAAATGAAAAGGCAGGCAGAGAGCATCTGTGCTGCCTTTCAGCCGTGTCACCTCCAATATTTACGTCTGCCATTACACAGTGGTCTGGTATGGATGATGGCTGTAAAAAAGTTCTCCTTATATCTAAAATTTTTATTTTTATACTGTATTGAGGATTTGTTCTGTTCTGCGTATTGTATTGTATTGTATTATATTGTATTGTATTGTATTGTATTGAATTGTATTAACCCCCTTCTTTTGACACCCACTGCACGCCCAACCTACCTGGAAAGGGGTCTCTCTTTGAACTGCCTTTCCCAAGGTTTCTTCCATTTTTTCCCTACAAGGGTTTTTTTGGGAGTTTTACCTTGTCTTTTTAGAGAGTCAAGGCTGGGGGGCTGTCAAGAGGCAGGGCCTGTTAAAGCCCATTGCGGCACTTCTTGTGTGATTTTGGGCTATACAAAAATAAATTGTATTGTATTGTGTTGTATCTATACCAATATTAAGTCATTAAACTGCTCTGGTGTGGGTATACTCCTCTATAGATTGTTGCTACTTCAAGAGATGATTACGTTGTTGATGTAAAGAACCAGGTTTAGTTTTATTATTTTTTACGTAAAGCTTAGAAGTCTGGCTTTTGTTGACTAATATTCAGTTATTATCATCCATTTTACAGTAAGTCTCTTTCAACATTCCATTGCTAAATAAACACTTTGACTATTTCATTTATACGAAATCCCCACATCCCATCTGAACTTTTTTAAGATTAATATAAAAGACTAATTAATATAAAATATGATGGTGTAATTAATATAAAATATGACTTAGATCCCTGTTCGATTTCTAAGCTAGATTCTCTGTGAATTTTTTTTATGTTTTCTCACAAACTTTTATGTACATCTCCACCTGTTTTCTTTCCTAATTTTTATTCCAAAGCCGTAGTGATAATTTTACAGGTTCCTACATATAAAGGTAACTGTTACGTACATCCAAAGCTGTATATTCTCTTGCACCTATTGCCACCATTCCAGTAAATTTAAAAGCTTATTAGTATATGTTTTGAAGCTTGCTCTAAGCGACTTAAACTGTCTATATGTAAATACTCTGACAAAAAATTACCTTGAGAGCTTATCATACAATTTATGAGTTGATTAGTTAAGTAAATTCTTTCTGTTTAAGCCGTTTAATATTCACTCACTCGCTTTCATTATGCTTAAAGATCCTGAAAGCAACACACTGAGCTGAACAGAGCAGCCACCAGGTCTTCAGCAACAGTTATTAACTCATTTCTGCAAATTCCTAGGTGCTGCAAAGTCAGTGGACAAATTTAACAATATGATACTGTCCATAGTGTCCAGAATCCTGTTACATTTACTATATTTAGTACCAAGGATGCAAGTCCAAAACATCTTGATTGGCTATTCAATTTCCTTAAAAGTAACAGGTCTTCTCTGAAGTCCACCATTATCATCAAGTTCGTCACTACCTATAAATGATCCCTATAACCCTGTTGAGGAACTTCATTTTGACTGCTTTTACTGTGGCTACATTTTAGCTCCTGTTTTATCACCGCAACTAGTATAACATTTCAAAAACATAGTTCTGCCACAGTGATAGTTGAATGGCAGGCCACAAGGGCAAGGAACAAGGGCTAAGAAGTGATAATAATAATAATAATAATAATACATTTTATTTATGTGGCACCTTTCCCATGCTCAAGGCACTTCACAGAGTTTAAGAAGGAACGGCAGGGTATACAGTATATAGCATTGTACTAAACCAGATAAATAAATAAAGAAGAATAAGATAGTAAATTCAGAGAAAAAAGCCTAACAAACAACATAATTGATGGTCTAGCACACACACATACAGGTTACATGAGCAACATGACATAGAGGTAACTTGAGAGAAGGGTAAGAAAGTCAGGCAGAGTTAAAAGCCTTCCTGAACAGATGAGTTTTGAGTTGTTTTTTAAAAGAATTCATGGAGTCAGCTGACCTAATTAATTTCGGTAGGTCATTCCAGAGTCTGGGCGCAATAGAGCTGAAGGCCCTGTCACCCATGGAGTGTAGATTAGTGTGGGGTACAATAACATTTCCAGAATCAGAGGACCTTAGTGGGCGGACAGGCACATAGTGATGGAGAAGGTCACTGATGTAGTTTGGTGCAAGGTCGTTTAAGGCTTTGTAGGATATTAGTAGAATTTTATATTCAGTTCTGTAAGACACAGTGAGCCAGTGAAGGCGAAGCAGGATGGGTGTTATGTGCTCACTGCTGCTGGCCCATGTAAGGACTTATGCAGCCAAGTTTTGAATAAGCTGGAGCTGTGATATAAGATTAGAAGGGGCACCTGCCAGTAGGGAATTACAATAATCAATGCGGGATGTGATAAAAGCATGGACAAGTTTCTCAGCGTTAGAAAAGGAGAGGAAGGAGTGAACACATGATATGTTATGGAGGTGAAAGTAAGAGTGTGATTTATGTGGGTGGAATAAGAAAGGGAGGAATCAAAAATGACACCATGATTCTTTGCAGTAGAGGCAGGTCTGATGAGATCACCGCCAAGATGGAATGGGAAAGAGCTCATTTTATTAAGTTGCACTTTAGTCCCAATTTGCAGGAGTTCAGTTTTGTTACAATTTAAATTTAAAGAGTTCTGCTCCATCCAGGTTTTAATTTCACTGAGGCAAGTTGTGAGCTGAGAAAGCTCTGATGAAGTTCCACTTTTAACATTGAAACAGAGTTGAGTATCGTCTGCATAAAAATGATAACCCAGTCCAAAGCTATGAATAATATGGCCAAAGGGAAGCATATAAATACAGAAAAGCAGAGGACCAAGGACAGAGCCCTGAGGGACTCCTTGTGTGACTGGCACTGAGCTGGATCTGCTGTTGCCAAGACTAACAAACTCTTGCCTATCAGTCAGATAGGACTTGAACCACTGGAGGGCAGTGCCAGAGATACCCAGCATGTTCTCCATTCTGGACAGTGTCAAATACTGCACATAGGCCTAACAGAATTAATATGCTGGTTTGTTCAGAGTCTGCTGCCATAAGCAAATCATTGGTAACCCGTAGCAGAGCAGTTTCACAACTGTGCTGTGCTCTGAAACCAAACTGAAAGGGTTCCATCAAATTATTAGACGTTAAGTAGTTGGTGAGTTGGGATGCTACAACACACTCAAGAACTTTTGACAGAAAAGGTAAGTGGGAAATAGGCCGAAAATTATCAAGATTGCCAGCATCAAGACCAGATTTTTTTAACACTGGGGTTACAGAAGCAGTTTTAAAAGTGAGCGGTACAAAGCCAGTGTCAAGGGATGAGTTTATTATTGTTGTAATAGTCGGGATTATGGCATGAAGGCAGGATTTAAGTAGTGTGCTGGGGATGGGGTCCAGTACACAAGTAGTCAGCCTCATCTTACAAAGCAGGTCATTAACAAAAGCAGATGTGACTGGTGAGAACTTAGAGAAGGAGCTGGATGGAGTGGGAAAACAGGGAAAGATATTAACAGATGATGTATTTATGTTTGTTGAATTATTTAGATCTTTAATTTTGTTATGGAAAAAGTGGAGGAATTTCTTACAGACTTCAGTAGAACAGGTAGTTGGGCCAGATGTGGGTTCGAGTAGTTTATTAACTACAGAGAACAAAACCCTTGGGTTATCGTGGCCACTTTCTATTATTCTGCCATAATGGGTGTTCTTGGCAGCAGTTAGTGCTTCTCTGTAAGCTCTTTGGTGGTCAGAGAAAGCCTGGATGTGCACGGTGAGGCCAGTCTTACGTGACATTCTCTCAAGGCGTCGGCCAGCTTCTTTCATAGATTGCATTTCTGAATTATACCAAGGAGCTGAACGCTTAAAGGAATCCTCCTTATATTTTAAAGGAGCGGTTTTATCAAATGCTGAATGAAGGGCTGTGTTATAGTGGTCAACAAGACAATCTAGTGTTGATGGAATAGGTTAAGACTGTAAAAGATCAGAAATGGATCCAGAAAGGATAGAGGGACAGATATTTTTAAGGTTTCTTAAGAAATTTGTTGTTTACAGGTAAGAGGAGGAAGAGGTAATGAGACAGTGAAAAGTACTGCTTTATGGTCAGAGAGTCCCAAATCAGTGCTGTAAATGTTGGCAACAGATAGTCCAGATGTGCAGATCAGGTCCAATATATGGCCACCAGAGTGGGAGGGGAAATCAACATGTTGTGTCAAGTCAAAACAGTCCAGTAAGAATAAGAATTAATTTCTCAGTTTAGATGTGGGGATGTCAATATGGATGTTGAAATCACCAAGAAGAATGACTCTCTGGGAAAAGGAACTTAAGTGGGTTAATAGATCAGTCAGATCAGATAAGAAGGATGCATTGTATTTTGGAGGACGATAAAGAACAATGAGTAAGACAGGACCTGATTCCGTTATTAGTTTAAGAGCCAGACACTCGAAAGAAAAACGGTGAATAGCCAGTTGATTCGTGTTAGTTAGCCAGTACCAGTTGGACTGTCAACAATAGCAGGGAGTAGTTCAATGCCCTCTGGGCAATGATTCTCTGCTAGTGGCTCAGAAGTCATTGTGCCTCTTTTAGGCAAAACCCTAATTTTATTTCTCACTTGACATATTTGACATGCTGGGATAACAAGCCCCTTTTTCCCCATCCTTACTGTAATACCTGGTGATATTCCTTCCCCAGGTTTTACTCTTACTGCAGAGATGATATTATCTGCTGTGTCACCTTTCAAGTTCAATGCCTCACTCAGCAGTGTGCTAGGAATGGTGGTATCGGTCTGGTTACAGTTCTCTCGGGTCAGTTCCTCTATAACATTGAAGCCTAACAGCGGACAGTTAACATGAATTTGACTTACTAACAAGGGAACATCAATGGCTACCTGCCCATGCCTGGAGCTCAGCATCTGAAGTGATGTCAAGGCCAGCTTCAAAACTGGGAGATGCATGTGACACATCTTAATGACGGGTACACAGAAAGGCTGTACCCATTACCAGAATAAAATGGAGTCATAATGGTAAAATAAATGTATAATTCCAAAAGCATAAAGGAGGAAGAAAATAAAAGTGAAACTTACATCTACATAAAACAAGTTCTCAGAATCGTAAAAATAAACTAAACTGGTAGCACTTTAGTTTGGGTAATGAAAAAATGCATTTATACCACCTCTACATCCATTCCCTGAATAGTGACCAGGACTAGAGCCTCTTTGGTGTGGTGAAAGTCAATGAACAGATGTGGTCTGGGAGAATATTTTCTCAGAGAGCCAGAAGAACCTAACTTTCCTTACAGAGAGAGATTGAGAATATGGAGTACTATAATAAAGATAAAAGACTGCCAGGGCATATGAAGGATCAGGCTGGGAGAAAAGGGACCAGATCTCCCTTTTCAGTACTTTGGCTACCTTGCAGATGTGGCCCTCTTAATACAGGGACTCCTGGGTTCATTAGTGGAAACTCTAGATTGGTGTTGATGTCACTTAACTCCTGAAGAGAAAATGGTTTAAAGCAGGCTTAAACTACAGTGCTCAGTGATGAACTGCCTCTATTCTATTTTAGTTTCTGACTTGTACTTGATATTGTCATGTCAAACTCTAGCTCCATTACATCAGCTAATGTCAATGTGTTGCCATGTTGCTGCAAATTTCTATTTTTAACATTGAAAATTGTTTTGAGTGTTTACATGCAGGCTACAAAAAGGCTTCAATTTATTTATGAAAGGATTCATCCATCCATCCATCCATTGTCTCCCGCTTATCCGAGGTCGGGTCGCGGGGGCAGCGGCTTGAGCAGAGATGCCCAGACTTCCCTCTCCCCGGCCACTTCTTCTAGCTCTTCCGGGAGAATCCCAAGGCGTTCCCAGGCCAGTCGAGAGACATAGTCCCTCCAACGTGTCCTGGGTCTTCCCCGGAGCCTCCTCCCGGTTAGACGTGCCCGGAACACCTCACCAGGGAGGTGTCCAGGAGGCATCCTGATCAGATGCCCAAGCCACCTCATCTGACTCCTCTCGATGCGGATGAGCAGCGACTCTACTCTGAGCCCCTCCTGGATGACTGAGCTTCTCACCCTATCTTTAAGGGAGAGCCCAGACACCCTGCGGAGGAAACTCATTTCAGCCGCTTGTATTCGCGATCTCGTTCTTTCGGTCACTACCCATAGCTCATGACCATAGGTGAGGGTAGGAACATAGATCGACTAGTAAATTGAGAGCTTTGCCTTATGGCTCAGCTCCTTTTTCACCACGACAGACCGATGCAACGCCCGCATTACTGCGGATGCTGCACCGATCCGCCTGTCGATCTCACGCTCCATTCTTCCCTCACTCGTGAACAAGACCCCAAGATACTTGAACTCCTCCACTTGGGGCAGGATCTCGCTACCAACCCTGAGAGGGCACTCCACCCTTTTCCGGCTGAGGACCATGGTCTCGGATTTGGAGGTGCTGATTCTCATCTCAGCCGCTTCACACTCGGCTGCGAACCGATCCAGAGAGAGCTGAAGATCACGACCTGATGAAGCAAACAGGACAACATCATCTGCAAAAAGCAGTGACCCAATCCTGAGCCCACCAAACCGGACCCCCTCAACACCCTGGCTGCGCCTAGAAATTCTGTCCATAAAAGTTATGAACAGAATCGGTGACAAAGGGCAGCCCTGGCGGAGTCCAACTCTCACTGGAAACGGGTTCGACTTACTGCCGGCAATGCGGACCAGGCTCTGGCAACGATCGTACAGGGACCGAACAGCCCTTATCAAGGGGGCCGGTACCCCATACTCTCGGAGTACCCCCCACAGGATTCCCCGAGGGACACGGTCGAATGCCTTTTCCAAGTCCACAAAACACATGTAGACTGGTTGGGCAAACTTCCATGCACCCTCCAGGACCCTGCTAAGGGTATAGAGCTGGTCCACTGTTCCGCGGCCAGGACGAAAACCACACTGTTCCTCCTGAATCCGAGGCTCGACTATCCGACGGACCCTCCTCTCCAGGACCCCTGAATAGACTTTTCCAGGGAGGCTGAGGAGTGTGATCCCTCTGTAGTTGGAACACACCCTCCGATCCCCCTTCTTAAAGAGGGGGACCACCACCCCGGTCTGCCAATCCAGAGGCACTGTCCCTGATGTCCATGCGATGTTGCAGAGGCGTGTCAACAAAGACAGTCCTACAACATCCAGAGCCTTGAGGAACTCCGGGCGTATCTCATCCACCCCCGGGGCCCTGCCACCAAGGAGTTTTTTGACCACCTCGGTGACCTCAGTCCCAGAGATGGGGGAGCCCACCTCTGAGTCCCCAGGCTCTGCTTTCTCATTGGAAGGCATGTTAATGGGATTGAGGAGGTCTTCGAAGTACTCCCCCCACCGACCCACAACGTCCCGAGTCGAGGTCAGCAGCGCACCATCCCCACCATATACAGTGTTGACACTGCACTGCTTCCCCTTCCTGAGAAGCCGGATGGTGGACCAGAATCTCCTCGAAGCCGTCCGAAAGTCGTTCTCCATGGCCTCCCCAAACTCCTCCCACGCCCGAGTTTTTGCCTCAGCAACCACCAAAGCCGCATTCCGCTTGGCCTGCCGGTACCTATCAGCTGCCTCCAGGGTCCCACAGGACAAATGGGACCGGTAGGACTCCTTCTTCAGCTTGACAGCATCCTTCACCGCCGGTGTCCACCAACAGTTCGGGGATTGCCACCACGACAGGCACCGACCACCTTACGGCCACAGCTCCGGTCAGCTGCCTCAACAATAGAGGCACGGAACATGGCCCATTCGGACTCAATGTCCCCCACCTCCCTCGGGATGTGGTCGAAGTTCTGCCGGAGGTGGGAGTTGAAGCTACTTCTGACAGGGGGCTCTGCCAGACGTTCCCAGCAGACCCTCACAACACGTTTGGGCCTACCACGCCTGACCGGCATCCTCCCCCACCATCGGAGCCAACTCACCACCAGGTGGTGATCAGTTGACAGCTCCACCCCTCTCTTCACCCGAGTGTCCAAGACATGTGGCCGCAAGTCCGACGACACGACCACAAAGTCGATCATCGAACTGAGGCCTAGGGTGTCCTGGTGCCAAATGCACATATGAACACCCCTATGCTTGAACATGGTGTTCGTTATGGACAATCCGTGACGAGCACAGAAGTCCAATAACAAAACACCGCTCGGGTTCAGATCAGGGGGGCCATTCCTCCCAATCACGCCCTTCCAGGTCTCACTGTCATTGGCCACGTGAGCATTGAAGTCTCCCAGCAGAACGAGGGAATCCCCAGAAGGTATGCCCTCTAGCACCCCCTCCAGGGACTCCAAAAAGGGTGGGTACTCCGAACTGCTGTTCGGTGCATACGCACAAACAACAGTTAGGACTCGTCCCCCCACCCGAAGGCGAAGGGAGGCTACCCTCTCGTCCACCGGGGTAAACCCCAATGTACAGGCTCCAAGTCGGGGGGCAATAAGTATACCCACACCCGCTCGGCGCCTCTCACTGGGGGCAACTCCAGAGTGGTACAGAGTCCAGCCCCTCTCAAGGAGATTGGTTCCAGAGTCCAAGCTGTGCGTCGAGGTGAGTCCGACTATATCTAGCCGGAACCTCTCAACTTCGCGCACTAGCTCAGGCTCCTTCCCCTTCAGAGAGGTGACATTCCACGTCCCAAGAGCCAGCTTCTGTAGCCGAGGATCGGACCGCCAAGGTCCCCGCCTTCGGCCACCACCCAACTCACACTGCACCCGACCTCCTTGGCCCCTCCCATAGGTGGTGAGCCCATGGGAAGGGGGACTCACGTTGCCTCTTCGGGCTGTGCCCGGCCGAGCCCCATGGGTGCAGGCCCGGCCACCAGGCGCTCGCCATTGAGCCCCACCTCCAGGCCTGGCTCCAGAGTGGGGCCCCGGTGACCCGCGTCCGGGCAAGGGAAAACGCCGTCCAAAATTGTTTTCCATCATAGGAGGTTTGTTTTAACTGCTCTTTGTCTCATCCCTCACCTAGGACCAGTTTGCCTTGGGTGGCCCTACCAGGGGCATAAAGCCCCGGACAACAGAGCTCCTAGGATCATTGGGACATGCAAACCCCTCCACCACGATAAGGTGGCGATTAAAGGAGGGGATGAAAGGATTCCTTTTGTATAAATATAAAATAGTATAGTTTACATTTACTTTAACAAAATAGCCTACAGCATCACTGTCACACTAGGACTTCTAATATTTGTTAAACATTTTGAAATTTACAGATTTATAGTATGCCTGCTGTCTTTTCACTGTTTATAATTTATTCCATGAATGTTGCTATAAAGAATGCTTCCTTCTTTAAAAGGATGTGAATGTATTTCCAATATTATCCATAACATAGCATTCTACTAAATTACCATAAATTATACTTTTAAGTTTCAGTAATCCTGCAA
Source organism: Erpetoichthys calabaricus (assembly GCF_900747795.2). Classification (NCBI taxonomy): domain Eukaryota; kingdom Metazoa; phylum Chordata; class Cladistia; order Polypteriformes; family Polypteridae; genus Erpetoichthys; species Erpetoichthys calabaricus. Next base: position 70,875,321 of record NC_041406.2, read on the forward strand.
GCACATCTTCAGCATTGATCGTGCCAGCATGTCCATTTAGAGGAAGGTATGGTAACTTTGCCATTAACAAAAACTTGGCTTGAAATACTAAACATATGGAAAAATGTGACAATACTAAGGAATGTAACACTGAAATGATGCAGGATTAACTTAGTCATAGCTACCAGACAAAATAATAGAAGCAAAAAAAAAAACTGTTGAATGCAATTACAATTACAAGAAAAAGAAAACTCAAAAAAGAGATACAATTAGAAAACTGATTTCTTAAAATAGGTAAAAAGTGATGGTAGAGAGATGCAGATTGTATAGTTGATGTGATGCAGAATGAAGACGGCAACATAAAAAAGGAGTATGGGAAAACATGGTCTTGGTCTTGATCTTGATTATCGTCCCCCTGTATTTGTGAGGATCAAACAATAAATGAAAAACAATAACAAATGTAACTCAAATTATTTGATTTTGAAAGCTCAGGCTGTCTGTTCAATATAATATACATTGTGATGGCAGAGTATCTATTGGATACTCAGGATCTTCTACTTTCACATGTAAACATCCATCCATCCATCCATCCATTTTCCAACCCGCTGAATCCGAACACAGGGTCACGGGGGTCTGCTGGAGCCAATCCCAGCCAACACAGGGCACAAGGCAGGGAACCAATCCCGGGCAGGGTGCCAACCCACTGCAGGACACACACAAACACACCAAGCACACACTAGGGCCAATTTAGAATCACCAATCCACATGTCTTTGGACTGTGGGAGGAAACCAGAGCGCCCGGAGGAAACCCATGCAGACCCGGGGAGAACATGCAAACTCCACGCAGGGTGGACCCGGGAAGCGAACCCGGGTCTCCTAACTGCGAGGCTGCAGCGCTACCACTGCGCCACTGTCCCGCCCCACATGTAAACATTTCCTGTTATTACATAGAATTTTTTTTCTTACTTTGACTGCACTCTTTTTCTTTCCTCAGACAGTACTATAGTGTGAGTGTCATTTCTATTGATTGAGTGCACTAGAGAAAGTTAAGAAGACAATTGTTTGTGGTTTCCAGTTTTTTAGCTAGCCTACTGCACAATATTGTCTGAAAATATAAATGAAGGGAGAGATGGAATGTTAGAAACAGGTTGTGCGAATAAAAAAGAGAAGGCTCTTTTTATTAATTATAATATGGCAAAGTTGACAAATTGACTTTTTTTCTTTTGTTACCTCTCTTTTATTTCTTTATGTCTTTGTACGCATTATATACCTACATGTTGACCATTGTGAATCTGGCTCTGGTTGGCTAGAACTGTGACATTTCGGCTAGCATACTGATGGGTAGATTGACTTTACTTGGAAGGCTTCCCAGAAGTATTGATTTGGGAATATATTATTAAGGGTAGGAAAGTGAGGATGCCACACAACGTGTTCATCCTTTCTAACCATGTTAGGTATGCGGCAACAGATTACAGCTGCCTGTGTTATTCAGACTCCCAAAGAGTCACCTGACCCTTTCAGTATCAAAGGACCAACAGTTTGCTTGATGCCTTTGGCATACAGGGAAAGGTCTAGGGCAGGGGTGGGCAAATTCATTCCTGGAGGGCCGCAGTGGCTGCAGGTTTTTGTTCCAACCCAATTGCTTAAAAAAAAGCACTTATTGCTCTAGAAACATTTCTGCTTCATTTTAGTTATCTCCCTCGTTAAGATTATGAACCCTTATTGCTTATTTAAGTCTTAAACAGCTGCATTCTCTGTTTTTAATTGCTCCTTATTATCAATAAGATGCAAATGACAAAAGAAACCAGCAGTTATCCATTTTGCTTGTTACCCTTTATACCTGTGTGTATTTATCGTGCACTATTTGGTTTAATTAAATACTTGGAAGGAAAGAAAAGAGAAAAAAGTGAAGGATTGAGAATTACCCATCCGTTTTACACTTCAAAATATTTGGATGATATCCTTAGAATGGAAAAAAAAAAATCTAGGATATGAGAATGACTTGACATAGCAGAGTTAAAGCACTAACAAGCCATGAAATGTAATTATTGGCAAGGATTGTTCTCTAATTAAGCAACTGGATTGGAACAAAAACCCACAGCCACTGCGGCCCTCCAGGAATGAATTTGCCCACCCCTGGTCTAGGGGTACAACCCATGGGTTTTACAGGGCCAAGGCCCAGTCCCAGAAGTGATTTGGCAATGGCTAACCTGGAGGAAGCGAGGAAAACAGGCTAGGCTGGTGTTAAAAAAGAAAGAGAGATAGTTTCGAATGTGTTTGTGTGGGCAAGTGAGCCAGAATTTTTATTTTTTTAATTATTATTTTTATTGTTTGGCATCATTTAGTGTGCAGTTAGGAGACCTGGGTCTTCCCTGCGTGGAGTTTGCATGTTCTCCCTGTGTCTGCGTGGGTTTCCTCCCGGTGCTCCGGTTTCCGTCCCACAGTCCAAAAACATGCAGGTTAGGTGCATTGGCGATCCTAAATTGTCCCTAGTATGTGCTTGGTGTGTGGGTGGGTGGGTGTGTGTGTGTGTGCGCGCGCGCCCTGCGGTGGGCTGGTGGCCTGCCCAGGATTTGATCCCTGCCTTGCGCCCTGTGTTGGCTGGGATTGGCTTCAGCACACCCCCGTGACCCTGTAGTTAGGATATAGTGGGTTGGATAATGGATGGATGGATCATTTAGTGTGAAAGGTACCCCAGTATGTGTGCTGAGTGCCCAGGTAAGGGCAGTAATAATAAGAAGAAACAGTTGCAATCTGTAATACTCCTCCAGTGCACTAAGCAAAAGAGAAATGTTGGCTTGTCTAACAGAGTATGAAAGAGAGAGAGAGAGATTGAGAAAGAAGGAGAGGCCAATTGATAGCAGCATGTGGCCACTAACAGTGTTTTTGTTGAGTTTCTCATTAAAGGGAGCACAGAAGAGGGTCTAGCAGAGTATCCGTACTCCTCTGTACATCCATTAAAGGATGTACAATCTTGAGTAGGATCATGTAGTGTACATGCAAGGAAATGGACAGCAGAAATATCTACTTGACTCTGGTCAATCCTTTAGGCCAGTGGTCCCCAACCTTTTTGACAGCAAGGACCACTTTATTAGATGCAAATTTTTCCACGGACCGGTCGGGGTGTGGGGGGTGTGTGTGTGGGGGGGGGGGGCAATTTTATACACAATTTACATAACATTTCTTTTATTATTAAGTTATTAAGCAGTTCGCATACGTTTGCAACCTGAGATTTTTCTTCTTTTTTTGCATATAACAAAGACATATGCTTTGCATTTGCCATTCCAACAGATTGCACATCACAAATATTAACACTGTTATTGTTTTTTTCATGTCTGCCGTTTCTATAGGAGGGTGACAATGAGTTAAATTCCAATGGATGTTTTTCAAATGTTGACAAGCAATAAGCAAAAGGTATCACTGAAAACCACAGAAAACAAAAACAGCAAAAAAAAAAAAAACAGTATGAGGAAAGTTCGAAGAAAGAATTTTTTTTACAATGTTTCTGTTTGGGGATCGTTGTGCAAACGTGCACATCTGAGCTGCGACCACAGATCTAACTGCTTCATTCAGGCATTTCAAGGTCACTTCGTTGTAATGAAACCATCTGCTGAATGTATTTCGTAGTAACGCGATTTCTATAGTCTCGCGTCATATGGGGAAACTGTTGGGACCATAAAAATAACTTTGGTGTAATACTCTCTCACCTCTGTCTCTCTCCTCTCTCTGTGCCACTGCAAAGCCCCGCCCACCAAGCGTTCTGAAAAGTCTGAGTGATTCTCCGTTGCCGGCAGTTCTCTCGCGGCCTGGCTGTCAGACGGCTGCGGACCGGTAGTGGGCCGCGGACCGGGGGTTGGGGACCCCTGCTTTAGGCTACATAAGGCATAATACTATGAGGGGGCACCATTTATGAAAATAAAGTGGCACACACTCTGAAAGGGCACATCATCCTGGGTCATAGAAGTATGATAATAGTGAGTGGGCACTGTTTATTAAAGTAAAAGTGCAGACGCTCCATAAACCAAGGGGTGTGTGCTACTTAAAGTCTCCGGTTAATGCACAAAGGAGCATCATTTGTGCTATTCCCCCCAAGTCTAATAATATCGACTATTCTCGATGGACAACAATGAGCGATATCCATTAACCCCACCTAGGATTCCAAACGGGTTTTGACCGGCACTGGGAGAGACCATAAGCTAAGAGAGTGAGAGAGAGAGAGAGAGAGAGAGAGTTTTCAAGCCATCCTGTCCCTAGATGTGATACCACAATCTTGGTCAGAAGTGACATTGCAATGGAGTTTAAAGTTGCTCCAAAGCCAGGGGCTTCTACAGTCTGGAACTAAAAAGAAAATTTGTGTCAAAGATTTAACTGGTTGGAATAAGAAAGGCCAGGATTGAGAGAAAGACAAAGAGATACAGGGAGACATTATGTGGAAATTTAAGTGCTTCTGAGTTTTAAATGTGTTAGTGGCCTGATCTAGATAAAGAATTAAAGAGCTTCTCCATGAGCTCCAGTTATTTGGTATTTTGTTCTCTTCCATTTTTCTTCCTTCCCTTGTGTTTAGTTTTTATAAAATTACTATTTGCTTATGTTTTTGATTATATGCCATAACTTTATAGCTATTATAATTCCCCTTCTTTTTGTAAAGATCTATTTTTTTAAATTTTAATTTTTATGAGTGTAAGTCAAGATGATGCATGCGATGCTATAAGATTATTAAGAAAAGCAGGTAGATGGAAGTGTCGATGATAAAATTTGTGAAGCTTCATTGGGATGTCAACATTACTGCTGTTGGTACGTAGCAAAAGAAGCCATGAGAGTGATGCACGGGGAGTGGTTTCCACAGCATTCTTAGACACCTGAACCATGGACTACCCTGACAAAATACCAAAGGGAAGAGATTTTATAGTTCTGTCAAGTCCCCTTTAAATAGATAGATTTAGTGTGTCTTGTGTCTGCCCCTGGGTGTTCTCCCATTGGTTAATCACTAACTATCTGACCATGCTTGCAGTCTGCTTTTATAGTGTACAAAATCGTAACATAACTCTTTCTGAGTTATCAAAGGTGACTTGGTGGCCTCCCACACTAGACATTGTCTTACACAATCACTCAGTTTTGTGGATGGCCTGCTCTAAACAAATTTACAGTTAGGCCATACTCTTTACATTTCTTAATGATTTATTTAACTGGACTCCAAGGGACATTCAGTGACTTGGCAGCTTGTTCAAATAGGCTCCAGCTACCCCAACAACCTGTCCTGAATAAGCTGGTTAGGAAGATGGACGGATGGATTGTTGGATGGATGAATATTATCGCCTAACTTGTGGTTTTCATACACCTTCTGACAGAGGTACCTGGTGTGTTCATTTATCTTCATTGTATACGTTAGGCCACCATACTGACTCACCACAGGTTGGACCTTCTTGATACAAGTGTATCTTTTGAAACCCTTGCAAAGATCTCTTTTAGCCAAGTTAAACCTGCTGTGATTCAATGTAATATAGCAATAAAATGTGAAATCTTGAATACACTTTCTAGGCACTGAAAGCTGACTTGGCTCAGTTGCATCAGAGGGGTCTGTGGCATTGTGTATTTAAAAAAAAAATAAATAAGAGAGCACTCAGACTTTGGGGTTGGAAATGCAAGTGGTTGTGTGGCAGTTCCAGAGTATTAATGAGGTAATCGACTGATCCTGCATTCACATGCAAGATGTGAGCAGTTTGGTTATTTGCATTTTGGGGCTTTGGAGTCTGTGTTCAACGCCAGCACACTTGAATCCCTAATAATATAAAAAGGAGCCTGAGGAAGAAAGAGGGAGAAAAGAATAAACAGAACAAAAAGAAAAGAGTACGGAGGTTGAAAAGAAAAGAAAAGAAAGGAAAGTGACAGTCTGTACTGTAGATAGAGGTCCCAGTAGAAGCATGTCAACGACATTCAAGGGGCAGGGCTACTCCTGCTAAGTGAACAGAGATTAGGAGTGACCTACTGCTCTGAGTGGGCTCCTGCCCTAAGGACTTGTGGTATTAGTGGACAGTAGATGGAGTAGGGCTTGTGGGGTTCCTACAGGTGCCAAGGGAAGGTAGAGAGAGACATGAGTCGCACTTAGGCACTGCAGCATGACTAAGCGAGGTGGTTGGAGTGTAAACCCATTAGATGGTTGACTGCGCCTGCTGAAGGACATCTCAAGTGGTGGAGATTTTAATGGTGAGCTAAGGAGATGTCAGTTTAGACAGGAAACACTGAAGCCAACTTTGGTTTTAAAGAAAAATGATGTGTGTTTTACATTCTCTTATGGATTATTTATTAAATAATCTTTTTGACCTCCCCTAATGACACCTATTTTTATCGAATTATTTATTTATTGAGTTTATTTAAAGATCAATGAACTACTTTGCTTAGCAGGATTTTGAACCCCTGTTTGACATTTGTTATAAATAAGAGCGCTTATGCACTTTTGCACCTCCCCTTGCTTGTCATGTGTCCTTATTTGTAGGTCTAGGTCACTTGCTTGAGGCTTGAGTAGGATATACTGTAGTATTTTACAGGGGCCACAGGCTCCATGAACAACAAGTTCTTTTATATTGTAGACTTCTCTACCATGTTTCCCCGAAAATAAGACCTACTCCGAAAATAAGCCCTAGCATGATTTTCAGGCTGGTCTTTAATATAAGCCCTACCCCAAAAATAAACCCTAGTCAAGATCATCAGCTGAAAAGTAAGGCACCTAAGGCCAGGTTTATACTTCACGCGATGTAACATGTTTGCCCGAAACATCCATTAAATTCTGAGGACACCTTGCCACAATATCTCTGAAAAGGATGTTTAATGATTATATCCATCAATCCGGGGATGGGCCCTTTCCAGCAGCATCTGCGTAAGACAGAAACAAAATCCCTGGACGGGGCATCAGCTCATCGCAAGGTGAACAAAAGCACACACAGATACACTGGTGTCATTGTAGCGTCACCAAATCCCCAAACCTTCATGTCTTTGGATGGAAAACTGAGCACACTGTGGAAACCCACCAGGAAAACAAGTAAACTCCAGGCAGGGATCACAAGGGACGTGACTACCTGTGAGACAGCAGCACTACTGCTCTGCCACCGTGCCACCCCATATGTGTAACTATTAACAGTATTCATTATTTAAACAAAGTTAACGATTTATCTGTAAAATGTAACATACATATTTTAATGCATTTCATCATGAAAGTGATATCAAGTATAAATCTAAGAATTCTAAATGTGCAGAGAGCTGGAATATTATAAATTTAATGTGTTCTGTGTGGCGAAGCTGCTTGCCGCTGCTGTCAGGTGAAGAGGACGCCCCAGAAGCACGTAGCAATTTAACAACTGGGTCGGTTTTATGATGACGTTTATATCGGCCTGCTTTAATGATAAAGTAAACTACGAGGTTAAAGTGGACATTTCAAGGTTAAAGCAGAAATTACCACTTTAATCACAAAATAGACATTTTCATTATGTCCTTATTTTTTTTCTCTGTGGCTCAAATACACCACCATACATTCTGATGGTATTGTGAAGGTGCAAAAAAAAAAAAAAACACGGCACAGGAGATGGTATGTGAGACTTTTAAAATGTATCATGTCATTACTTTGGGGAATATGCGTTGCTTGAATATCAAAGCAACATGAATATATTTGTATGTTGGCATTTTGCTTCACCACATTGAACCATTCATCAAACACTGAAGTATGCACTTCGATCTTGGAGGATCCTAAAAGCGACTGGAGTAACAATAAATTCAGGCTGTAATTCAGGGTTTGAATGTGGAGAGTTATGACGATATTCCAGAAGATGACATGACTGTATTAGGATAAATGTATATTGTTGTACATGAATAAATGTAAGATATCCCCTGAAAATAAGCCCTAGTGCATTTTTTTGGAGCAAAAATTAATATAAGACCTGGTCTTATTTTCGAGGAAACACGGTAATTGTCCTATTGTTCCATGATTATATACACATGCACATCTCAAAATAAATCACTAAAGAAAAAATCCCTTGAACTTTGGAAAACAAAGAGCTCCTAGCTTCACTTGTAAAGTGGGTTTACTTTTTCAAAGCAAAAAGCTGTTAAGGCACTGAATTATCACAGCAGAAGTCAGGCCCTGCAGTGAAAACACAATTCTAGGCAAGTTGAATGTCTCTTGCCGAGTTTGTGGTTCTTTAGCTACTTTTTAATCCAATTGACTTGGTTAGGAGAAAAGATCCAAAGCATGATGAATAGCAAACAGACAACATTCACGTGTTAAGCCATTGTGATAGACAGCTAGTCTGACAGCTGTTTTTTACTAGCTTATTCAAACAGCGTTTATAAAAATGAGTCCAGTAAATGAGGAAGCCACTCTAAAGAACAATTCTTTTCACTGTGTCTCATAGTAATTAGAAATTTCTAGCAGGTTTTGGTTATGTAAAAGAATGTAATGTGTGAAACATTTCCATTTTTCTGTTTAGACATTTACACTTGAAAAGAACTTTGTTTTTCACCTACAAATCATTTTCCTTATCATGTCCTTATAAAGGAATATATTGCTTCTTGAATAAATTAATACTTTTACATGTGTGTACGTACAGAAGCAGAATTCATGTGTAAATGTGTAAGTGTAGCACAAATAAAGTATATATGTCAGTATCACTATACTGTACACATGCTGTATGCCAGTCACATTCTGATTATTTTCTATGAATTACTATAAAAAAAATCTGAGAAAAAAATAAACCCAAGTGACATTAATTGTCGATTACTATTGGTTATTTGCACTTATGATGTATAAGTGATTCCACACTGAGCAGTTCTGGTTATCTATACTAATAAAAGGCAAAGCCCTCACTGACTCACTCACTCATCACTAATTCTCCAACTTCCCGTGTAGGTGGAAGGCTGAAATTTGGCAGGCTCATTCCTTACAGCTTACTTACAAAAGTTAGGCAGGTTTCATTTCGAAATTGTACACGTAATGGTCATAACTGGAACCTCTTTTTTGTCCATATACTGTAATGGAGTGCAGCTCGATGGCCGTGGGAGGCGGAGTCGCGTATTGCGTCATCACACCTCCTACGTAATCACGTGAACTGAAAACAAGGAACAGCCACAAAGAGCACTGAAGAAAACATTCATTACACAATTGAGAAGGCAGCGAAACAATAAGAAGCGAGCGAGTGACGCATATGTAAACCGTAAGTTTAAACTAAGTTTATAGAAACGCTACCCCTGCCGTTTGCAATACCATATTCGCGAGATACAAGTTTAATGAGAAGACACGAGGTATAAACGAGACTTTGGATCACTTTGAAACAGAGTTAAAATTGCTGTAGCGAGAAACTTTTAAGTGCCGGGTCTTAGCTAACATTAAACAAAGCCGTGGACATCGCAACATCACACAAGAGAGCAGCTCACGTGAACTGACTGAACACTTGAGAAGGCAGCGAAACAATAAGAAGCGAGCGAGTGACGCATATGTAAACACGAAGTTTAAATTAAGTTTATAGAACCGCATATATATATATATATGTGAATGTATGTATGTATATATGTATGTCTATATATATATATATATATGTAGATATGCATATATGTGTGTAGATATGTAAATATATATATGTATATATATGTGTCTGTGTGTGTGTATATATATATATATGTATGTATGTATGTATGTGTGTATATATATATGTATGTGTATGTATGTATGTGTATATGTATATATGTATATGTGTATGTGTGTATATGTATGTGTGTATATATATTGATATGTGTATATATATGTGTATGTGTATCTGTATATATATATATATATATATATATATGTGTATATGTAGATATGTGTATATGTAGATATGTATATATATGTATATATGTATATGTATATATATGTTTATGTGTGTCTGTGTATGTATATATATATATATATATATATATATATGTGACAGCAAAACTCATAACAATGACAACACAATTACATTGACAATCATGTTATGTTATTTTTAAAATGTTTCTTTTTCTTAACCTCTTTAACACTCTACTTCTCCGCTGCGAAGCGCGGGTATTTTGCTAGTATCTTAAGCAGACTGTAACAATCTTGCGGTCTTGTATGTATGCTATCATCCAGTTGACTCTTAGTAACCACAAGGGGGCTCCAGAGAACCCTAGACACAACAATACAGTCCACAATATCTTAACACATAATTCACCTGCCTCCTCACTCACTCACTCACTCACTCATGTCTGTCCGAAGCCGAATGCGCAGTCGCCTTCTGCGCACATCTAAAGCCGAATGCGCAGTCGCCTTCTGCGCAGCTGCCCAAAAAACCTTACGAGACCGACATCCAACCCCAACATCGCGGCAGGCAGCAGATTTACGGCCGCAAAAATTCAAAGAGAAAGGCGACTTCGATTAAAGCTCTAGAGGCCTGAAAGGCGATTTCGACTACAGCTCGAGGCCTAATTACACATTCTGATTCAATTACGCATTCATTCAATATACCTATATCAGGTTTGTGGTGCTTATACTTATTACTATTCCATATTGTACTGGAACATTCATCATTCAATATTATACTATAGGCCTGGAAAATTCATCAACTAACAGTACAAGCCTGTACAGTAATGAGTAAAGCGGACTACATTCATTACAAAACAATTTCTTCGTTACTTGTCACTTGTTCTTCATACACTGCTGACACAAACTCGTGCCTGTTTCATCTGACGCTGTTGAAACAGGCTCTTTGTCTAGTAAGAATATAAATACAATAAAGCGTTTTTATTCCACAAAGCACCTTCCAATGAACAACATTTAGCCACAATCTTATATATAAAGCAGACTGTAACAATCTTGCGGTCTGATATGTATATTATCATCCAGTTGATGGTCCGAACGTGTCTGGTGAGCTCCATAAAATCAACCAACAGTTTTATCATGAAAAATCCATAGTATTATTTGTTTGTCGTTTAATGTTTGTTTTTGTTAAAATCTTGCGGTCTTGTATGTATGTTATCATCCAGTTGACGCTCGGAACGTTTCTGGTGTGCTCTGTAAAAGCAACCAACAGTTTTATCATGAAATATTACTACACCACCAAACAAAAATTAATCTGTGGTTGTGTTTTTTTAATTATATCTTTATCATTCAATTGACGGTCAGAACGTTTCTGCTGTGCTCCGTAAAACCAACTGACAGTTTTATCATGAAAAATCCATAGTATTTGTTTGTCATTTAATATTTGTTTTTGTTAACTATATTTTACATTATTTTTATTGTAACAGTGTTGTAGTAATAATAGATTTAAATCAACCATATAATAATATTAATTTAACTGACTTTTTTTTCATCGTCAAAAATTCTGCATGTAAAAACTTATTACTACACCACAAAACAAAAAATAATTTGTCAAGTTGTGTTTTTTTTTATTATATTTTTCTCAAACAATTAAAAAAACCCTCATTTTCCTCCCGGGTAATGCTGGGTATTTCAGCTAGTAATATGTATTGATTTTGGCTAAAACATTAATCCTCAGGTATGTTCAAGCTGCTTGGCTCTGACTTTCAAGTTTCTGGTTTGTTTTTATCATTCAAGTTTTAGAGACAATTCACTGAATGTGACAAGGATATAAACCTATCTGGCTCATGTTTAAAGGTTTAGTTTTTGGACACAACTATTGACAATAAATGTTCTAAAGTTGTAAATACACACCTTGTAATTTTGATTAGCATGCTTAGTGGCGAGTTTCATGGGTTAGCTGAAAGGATCTCTTTTTTGAAAAATGTCTTGAACAAAAAAAAGTAACTTGAACAATTTCTGCAGAATCAAAAAGAGTTTGGCTAAATTGGCTGGTATGAGAGTTTACATTAGTATGACCTGTTATGGCCTTATGCCTATTAGTGATATGTTTGCCTGTCGTGCTCTATGAGCCTAAAATTAAATAAAAAATGGGCAGGCTATAGACAGATGGATAAATGAACTACTGTTGCCTCTTGGGTACATTTCACAAGGCACTTTTACAATATGTCTATAACTCATGTGAAAGAGAAATGCAAATGTTAATAGAGAAGACCTCTGTAAATGTCACAGAACAGTGTTTACTGTAGCTACAGCATGGCACAAACTGCATAGAATCATATTGCTGCAGAATAACTAACAATTTTTATTTTAAAAAGAAATATTACAACTTAAAACATGTATAGTAGTAAAATGGAACTCTATTATAAAAAATGGTTAACTGTAAATTGTACGTTTTGGAGTAAAATCTCCATTCAGATTTCTACATAGAGCTGTGAATTAATTTGTAGCATCTGCACATCTGCAGACACGGAAGAATATTTAACTTTCACATGCAGTAGCCTTCAAATGATCACAAAACATAAAGCAGTTATACAGAAGATTCAGAAAATATGCGTACCCTGTCACTTTCTGCAAACTTTATTGTGTTGTAGACTTAATTTTAAATTGATAAATTTTCCCTTTTTGCCTCTCAATCTACACTCCCATAATGACAAAGTGAAAACATGTTTTCAGAAAGGCTGACAAAGTCATTAAAAATTAAAAAGTAAAATCTCTCATTCATGTAAGATTTGACTGGAGTCAGCCTGTGGCAAACTGAATTGATTGGCCATTGTTTGGATAGGCAACACAATTTACACTGCATGTGAGGACAAAAAACATTCCATGAAGTCCAAGGAACACCGTGTAGATCTCAGCGATCAAATTGTGGTGGGGCATAGATCAGGGAAAAGGTATAAAACCATTTAAAAAGCATTAAGTGCCCCCAGGAGCATAGTGGCCTCATTAATGTGTGAAATGGAAGAAGGACACTCCTAAGAGTTGGCCATCCAGCCACTTGGTTACTTCCCTGACTAAGATCCTTCCTATCAGTTACCAAGAGCCTAATGGTCACTGTAACAGAGCTTCATAAGTCCTCTTAGGAGATGGGAGAGCCTGTTGGAAGCACAATCTTCTCAAGCAACACTCTATCAATCAGTTGGATATGGCAGACTGCTTGGAGTTTGCCAAACAACATTCAAAGAGAAAAAAAAACTCAGGGATGTGACCAAAAACCCAATGGCCACTGTAACAGAGCTTCAGAATTCCTCTTCTGAGACAACCATCTCTGCAGCAACTGTTTATGATAGTGTGGCTAGACAGAAGCCATTCATGAAAAAAATGCTAATGACAGTCCACTTGGGGTTTGGCAAATAGCTTTAAAAAGGACTCTGGTCTGATGAGTCGACAACTGAACTCTTTGGCACAACTCCAAGAACTATATCACTGCCCATCACCTGCGTATTACCATCCCTACCGTGAAGTGTGTTGGAGCCATCATGCTATGGGGGTGCCTGTCAATGGTGGGCACATGGAGACTGGTGAGGAAAAGGTGAATGCAGCCAAATATAGAGAGGTGCTTGAAGAAAACCTGCCCCAGAGTGCCCTTGAGCTCAGACTGGGGTGACTTTTCACCTTTCACTACGACAATGATCCAAAGCATGCAGCCTAGATAACACTGAAATGGCTTTGGGACAAGTCTCTACTGTCCTTGAGTGGCCCAGCCAAGCTCAGACGTAAACACCACAGAACATCTGTTGATAGGCCTGAAGATGCCAGTTTAGAGAAGTTTCACATCCAGTCTAACAGAGTTTGATAGGATCTACCAGGAATAATGGGGTAAACTGCCCCAATCTAACAACACAAAGCTTGCAGAGACTTACCCAAGAAGACTCAGAGCTCTAATTGCTGCCAAAACAGTTTCTACAAAGTACTGAATTAACACTGATGTCATAGGGTTACAGCTGAGATGGCGCAGTGTGAGCGTGTGAGCCCAGCAATGGACTGGAATTTTCTTCCCTTTTGCTTTTATTCCTTGTACAGCTCTGGCCCCCCTGCAACTTTACTTTGGAAGAAGCGGGGTTAGGAAATGCATTAACTTGTTTGTTTTGTTATTTTGTTAATTTATTTTTATGAGTTACATTAATGTACATTCAAATAAAAATGTTTACACTTCATTTATACTACACAGTAAACTCATATTAGATTAAATGGCACATTGTGCAGTCCTTGAGGAAAAAAAGATAACATAATAGTTACACTTGCATCTCATCAAAAAGTTTGTAAGGAGATAAATGAATGTCTTTTATCTCATTAAACAGGAGTAGGTATTAATAGAGCTCCAGAGCTTTACTTTTTTTTCTTTTCTAAGGACAGCAATAAAAAAGATTTTTTTTTTCAAATGAACTCCTGCTGGTAATAAAATGTAGGATGAAAGTCAATTGACAAAACTGAAATTGGAATGTTTCTCACTGGGACAAAAATGGAGACCCCGGTGTGTTTGTCAGCAAAACATAAATGTGTCTGAATACTCGAGATAAAACACAAAGAAAACCTTTGAAAAGTATTTGAATAAATTTTGAAAGATAGGAATTCTTATTATTAATTGATTATTTAACTTTAAACATTCTAACTTACATGTTATCTCATACATATCTTACAGTTTTAATTAGTTTTTTACCACACTATGCAAATTTCTTGCTAAGCTATTTTTTTTTTTCGAAAAGCCTCCAAAATGGAATAAAAATGTCTGGTAAATTTGAAACAAGCTGAAAAATTATTCAACACCTAAGACAATTATGTAATCATATCAGTATGTGGGAAATTATAAACATATTAAGTTTGTTATACGTCTTTGTAAGCTTTATTTACAATTACTGCTTATTGGTCTGCAAAAAGGTCATTACCATTTAATACAAGAACAATTATCATGTGCAAATTAATATTTCACAAGACCAGTGCTCATTTTTCCTCAAGGAGTTCGGTCCAAAGAGAATCAGCACCCACTGGAATTTGGAGTGGATGAACACATGCAACATGAAATAAGACATCAAATGCAACAGGGAAAATGTCTGTGGGAGTAAACACAATATGTTCAGTTAGCACTGAATTTTAAGTATCTATGGAAATAATAAAAGTATCTACTTGTTATGTGTGTTGCCATCAAGCCCTTGCTACCTTTAAACAAAAAATAGGAACTTTGTTAGGGAATGAGGAAAAAGCAATGGTGGGAAGTCAGTTTCCTTACAACCAAGACACATTCTTTGGGCTTTATTAACATGAGAGATGTGGTAAACAGAAATTTTGAAAATCTTTCTTCTGCAGTCTAATTTGGATCAGGTAACTGGAATCATTTGTACACTTAGGTCACTGTGTTATACTTAAAAGCATTTCATTCTCAGATGCACATATCCTACCATTTCCCTGCCTCCTATTACTCCTATCAGCCTCTGTGCAGGAAGCAGCATTCCACACTTAGAAACAAAAGGGATAATGAAAGCCCTCAGATTTTATTTAATAAAAAAATGGAATACAACTATAATGTAATATATACATTGCCACACACATGCACACGGGGGGACAGTTTGCTGGTATGGAAGATAAAAAAATTATGCATAGCCATAAAAGTAATTAATGACAGCTTCTAAAGTATTAGATTTAGCATAATTTAGACATGACAAGCTAATAAGATATGTCAAGAAAATAGTTAAATAAAGACATTAGTTATATTGCATTTTCTAGTTAAAGCTTGAAGGAAAATTACCAATATTGCGAAAGGAAGGATAGAACAGGAAGAGAATGACGTACAGAAACTACCCGAGGACAAAAAGAAGGGGGAATAATAAGAACACCTGTTGTTAGAAGGCCAGAAAGCAAGGAATGATACCAATAACGGAATACAGAAAAATGGTCAGGGTAGGTACGTGAGAAACCAGCTGGAATAGTGAGTCAGCAGAAACAGCAAATGCATTGTTACAATGAGGTCAAGATGATGTAATGTATGGAAATTAAAAATGAACATATTCATGTATTAGTATAAATAAATATAGAAAAATAGCCTATATAAGCATTAACCTTAGTGCAGATATTAATGCAAGTCAGGCCTGCCAAGCAAATGATTAA
The DNA here is from genome assembly GCF_900747795.2 of Erpetoichthys calabaricus. Lineage (NCBI taxonomy): Eukaryota > Metazoa > Chordata > Cladistia > Polypteriformes > Polypteridae > Erpetoichthys > Erpetoichthys calabaricus. The sequence goes on from NC_041406.2 coordinate 70,891,261, forward strand.
AATAAAAGCACATGTCATATTTCTTTTTAATTAAAGCTTAGCTTTAAGCTACCAAGTATAAACTAGCTTGCAAGCCAAGGAAAGTGAAGTGATAAGAGAAAACCTAAATATGGAAGAAGGAATATTTGCCCGGCCAAAGCCAATCATAATAAGCAAAACAGAAAATAAAGATGGACAATAGACAGTAAAAATACCGGAGGCCAGCTGCAGGGGCAAGTCAGGAGATAATTATGGTTCCCATGAGAATTCGAGGTATCGGCCGGACAGGTGCAGAGGGGAGTCAGAGAAAACAGCAAATGAGCTAATTTGAGCGAGGTCGGAGTGATAAGAAATTACTATATAAGTTTTGTGTTCTGAAATGTTCAGGGCTCAGCTCAATTTGGCCATATTGGGTTGAGTCCATGTTATTATTATTATTGTTGTTTTATTGCAATAAAACCATAAACTCTGTTTGCCTATCCTGAGTTCTAATAGCCTTCTTTTCAGGTAAAAGCCTTTTGGTGACAATTTTTCGCCACGACACTGGCTCAAATAGTGTTATTTCTCAGCCAGACCAGGGGCTGGAGCTGTCATCTGATCCTTTCTCCTCTTGTCCCTCTGCAGACCAGCTAGAGACTATCCCTCTCAGTGACATCACCAAAGGTCCACTCGTTGAGGATGTCACTTCTGGCACCTTTTGATGACATCACTTCCGGTACCCAGAATACATCTACCTGCCATATCATTTCCTGTTTCGGCCTCCTTGAATCCACCTCTTCCTCTAATCCACCATACTTAGTGACCAGATTCAGCCTGCTAGTTACTTCAGTTTTGAACTCATCATCTGTAAAGACATGTTTCTTTTATTTTGCTGATTTTTCACTATACGGGGTGGCCATCCCCAAACCTTTTTCTGTCTGCTGCCTATTTTTTGTGACAACATATATAGATATATATTTATTAGTTATTATGTATTAGTGCATTTAATAATCATTCTTCATATTGAACAAGAAGGGAAACCCAGCATTGCCAAAGGTATAAATAAATATAGGTGCAGTTATTAAATAAATTCCCTAGATGGAATATTATGACCCCAAACTAAAATTTCACTAACCAAACCAACCGTGGAGAGCAAGTCTGCATACCTACACAACACTGATTATGCTCTTCCCCATAATGATGAGGAATCCGGTGGTGATAAGTTCAACAGTGTGAAAATGCATATTGGACAAACGCACATTCAGCTTTCTACATTAGATGAACTGAAGGTATCAGTTTAAGGGAATGAATTTCGTTATTAATTGATGGAGTTGTAATCTCATCAGTCAGTCAGCCAGCTGATTTTCCAACCCGCTATATCCTAACACAGGATCACGGCGGTCTGCTGGAGCCAATTCCAGCCAACACAGGAAGCAAGCCAGGAACAAATCCCAGGCAGGGCGCCAGCCCACCGCATGATACACACCAAGCACACACTAGGGACAATTTAGGATCGCCAGTGCTCCTAACCTGCATGTCTTTGGACTGTGGGAAGAAACCGGAGCACCCGGAGGAAACCCACGCAGACACTCGGAAGGGCATGCAAACTCCATGCAGGGAGGACCCGGGAAGCGAACCCAGGTCTCCTTACTGTGAGGTAGCAGTGCTACCACTGCGCCACCGTGCTGCCCTGTAATCTCATCAATAACTTCTAAATATGTATGAAGTCTCCCAACACTAGTTTGATGACCTGAGAGGAAGTGGGGACAGACTCCCTGAAAAATGAGAGCAAGAAAGGGAAAGAAAAAAACGTGGAGACCTTGATTTCACAAAGTGTGCTAAAATGTCCACTAGCAGTCCACAACCATGGCCAAATATACAAATAAACATATGTCTGACTAGTTCCTCAAGTCTTTTTAGGTTTTCTGTTGAAGATCATTTAAATGTATAAGGTCTGGTGGCTTAATGGCACATCCATTAGATAACTGAGACCAAATGTGGTAGAGATGTCCACAATTAGATTTAGCAATTGCAAACTTTCTTTCTGCCAGCAGTTGGGGACAATAAGTCAGTGGCAACATGATCACATTCTATGGTTGAGTTGGTTATAGTCACTGGTGATTTTACAATGAATCCACTTTCTAAGAAATGGAATTCCTATATATTGTTCAAAATAATAAAAAAATTTTGCATTAACGCATTATGAAGATATGACAGCCACTGCACTCAAATAATGCCTGTGTTGGTTAGGAGAATCCAGTTGCTCTCAGTAGACGCATAACCTTGATCACTATTTTTAAATTACATAATACAGTTGATTTTTGATGTTTCTCCTTTCCTTTCAAATAAATGCTTAACTTGAAAGGTTATCTAAGACATTGTTGAATAATAAACTAATAATGTAAGTCAGCTCTTAAACCACCATTAGTCATAGAGTGTGTAAAGCATACTCACCCTTTCAAAGTTTTCGCATTTTATTGTTATGCAACACTGAATTACAGTGGATTTCATTTTTTTTAAACTGATCAATAGAATAAAACTCTTGAATGTGAAAGTGAAAAAAAGTTCTCTACAAAGTGGTCTAAATTAGATGCTGTGGCAGATCGCTGGGGTTCTGACCCAGCCGGGACGCCTAGAAGGACTGGAAGGTGACTGTTATGTCTTCCGGGTCATGAGGAGACATCTGCCCTGGAGCAGGAGAGGACCACGGGAGAGGAGGAGAGACTTTCCAACTCGTTGGGACCCGTGGCCACCGCCAGGGTGTGCCTTAAGCCTCCTAGAACCCGGAAAGACCTTTACTTCCGCCACACTCTGCAAGATGGCGGAAGAGCCTGCCAAGGACGTTCGGAGTGCTTCCAGTGCAAAGGGCAGCACTTCTGCCACACCACGAAGTGCTACCGGATGGACGTCATCAGCCACCTGGAGCACATCCGGGCAGGAATAAAAGGGGCTGCCTTCCTACAGTCAGGGAGCTAGAGTCGGGAGTGGAAGCAGGACGAAGCTCCCATAAGGAGTGAAAGGCGGCCACGGACATTGAAGAAGCCCGAAACAGGAGTGATTAGTGCTGAGTACACTGTGTGTGTTTGGGACTGTGTTTATTTATGTTTAATAAACGTGTGACTTTTATAAAGATGTGGTTTCCGACTGGTGGTGTCCGGGCAAATCTCACAATGCAAATGTAAAATCCAAAATAATTGATCACCTAAATATTCAGTTCCTTTAATATGACACCTAAACCATCCCTGGTGTAGCCAGTTGATTTTAGAAGTTACATAGTTAGTTCAATGGAGATCAACTGTCTGGGATTTCAATTGCTTGCAGCGTAAACACTCCTGTATCTGGACGGTCCAACTTATGGTCAGACAGTATTGTGGCCTAACCTACACACTGAAGACAAAAGAGCATTCCAAGTATCTTTATGAAAACAGGGTTGAAACACACAAGTCAGAGGAGCAAGACAAGAAAATGTCAAGGTCACTGAATATCCTTTTAGTCCAGTTAAATCAATCATTAGGAAATGGAAAGAGTATGGTATAGCTGTAAACCTGTTTAGTACAGAACACTCACAAAAACTGAGTGATCGGGTAAGAAGAAGACTAATGAGGGAGGCCACCATGATAGCTCTGAACGAGTTATAAGCTACAGTGGCTCAGATTGGAGAGATTTAAGGGAGAGTGTCAAAGAGAAAGCTTTGAAGGGTTATTAGGGTACAGGGTGAAATAAATGCTCCAAAATACGTAGATGAAAGACCTGATGTGAGAAACCTGTACTTTGCGAGAAAATGTGTTTTCCTTCAAGACAACAACCCCGAGCATAAAACGAAAGCTACAGATGAATGGTTTATAAACAACAATGTTAATGATCTACAGTTGAAGAGTCAAAATTCAGATATCAATCCAATTGAGAATATGAGGCTGGATTTGAAAAAGGTTTTTTACTCACAATCCCAATGCAAAATGAGAACGCTTGAGCAGTTTTGCAAAGAAGAATGGGGAAAATTTGCAGCATCCAGATCTACAATGCTAATATAGGCCTGTCCACGCAGACTCAAGACGAACACTTGCATGATCGATTATTGTAGCTGTTTTGTAGCTGTAAATAACTTAGATCAGTTTGCAGGTTGCAAAGTTTATTTTGATATTAAAGTGTCTTTTTATGTTGATTGATTTCAAAAAACCAAATTACATCCACTGTGATTCAATGTTGAATAATAACAAAATATCATTTTTTAGACATTTTATTTGAAACAGGCTTTAGGTAAAAGTGTTCCTCTACAAATAATAATGAAAATGAAAATGAAAAAGAGAGGGGAGCATAAGTTGGAACCGAACAGTTATACATTTACCGGTCTGCATGGGCCAAAAGTATTACAATTCATAAGAAATCTCTCTACTAGGCACACATTCACTATTATTCTATATTATTGAATGAAATTTTCAATAACATAAGTTTTAAGTAGAAGAATCTCTAAAGTTACAAAATTACAAATAAGAAATGCAAAAGGACTAAAATAAAGTCACTTAATATTAGTAGCAGTGACTTCATGAATTCCCTTAATAACAAGCAGATTAAATAAATATAACTACAGAGTGAATGGCCTACATCCAGATCTCATAGCACTTTGTTCCAAAATGTCACCCTTTGCACTTACTGCCTTTAAACTGATGACAGAAAAGTAGATTTGACATTTAATTTCTAAAATGAAACTTTAGACTGAATTCCAATTAGTTTTTCTTTCAAAAGACTCACTTGCAGTAGATGAGCAATAAATATCAGATGTTATTACTAAATTGGGGCGGCACAGTGGTAGCGCTGCTGCCTTGCAGTAAGGAGACACAGGTTCGCTTCCCAGGTCCTCCCTGTGTGGAGTTTGCATGTTCACCCCATGTCTGTGTGGGTTTCCTCCCACAGTCCAAAGACATGCAGGTTAGGTGTACTGGCGATCCTAAATTGTCCCTATTGCGTGTGTGTGTGTGTCCTGCGGTGGGTTGGCGCCCTGCCCGAGATTGGTTCATGCCTTGCGCTCTGTGTTGGCTGGGATTGGCTCCAGCAGGCCCCTGTGACCCTGTGTTCAGATTCAGCGGGTTGGAAAATGGATGGATGGATTACTAAATTGTTATTAAGCAACATTGTCTCTGACTCCATTGTGAGATTTAGATTGAAATGATATTTTTAAAAAATGATCAATTTTCAATTTTTTTAGAGTTTCAATTTTCTTATAAAATTCAGTCTTTATGAGAAATTTCAGTGTGACCTTTGACCTGGTCACCACTCAGAAATTGCTATAAGTTGTGTTGTAAATGTTATTCTTACCTCCACAGAAGCAAGATATGCTGGTATTCTTAAGCTTTTAAAATTAAGTATAGCTTTACAATCTATTGACCATAGCATTCTTCAGCAGAGACTTGAAAATTTAGTAACAATACAAGTCAAAGCCAGATTGAAACTCTACAGTCTGGGCCTCACTACCTCCATACATGCACACATGTGGAGACAAATCAAAAGAAATGCACTATACACCAAAACAGTATGCCAATATTAACAGCAAACAAACTTCAAAAAGGCAGGCACATGAGATCTGTGTCCGTTTTTTTTTTATTTAATTCCAAATGATATCCCACAGGAGTGAGTTGCTATTAGAATCTGTGTAATCAGCAATAATTGTTACTGATTTGTGAGTCACATTTTTGCTGATTCTTTCTAACATACACAAAGTTTAGCATATGGGCAAACAATGTCATAGGTTTGCTTTCATTTAAAGTATTGTTTTTGTTTTCTTGAGTATCTTTAACTACTATTTTTTGTCCAGAAGTAGAAAGAAATGCAATAAGGCCTAGGCACATTCCTTGTAAGTGTATATACTAGAGAAGGGTTATAAAATGTGAACAAAACGCATTAAATAGAAAAATAATTATAATTACTACAGTTTTCAGTTCTTACTGTCCTAAATATAGCAAATCAACAGAATAAAGCAAAGCTTAATATCTTTCAGCTATCTTTATAAAAGCACCTCTAAACCTGAACAGAACGAATACATAGACAATGCATTTGAACAATTATGCTCAAACGTCAATCTTCCAGCTACACTTTTTCCCTATATGCAAAATAGAAATTTTGTTAAAAAAATGTACCAACTTTCCACGTCTCACACCCATATCAATCCCAGAGGCCATACTGACCAGCCTTGATGAAGAAATTTTCTCAACAATATATGAAAACATTTCAAAAAAATCAACCCGAAATGTTGGGATAGGGATCGGCATTTCAGAAAAACAGTGGAACACAGCCATACATAGAATACACTCCAGTTGTATGTGCACTGGGCATTCCAAAATTCAACAAAAGGTCTTTCAGCGATCACATTTATCTTGTTTAAAATTGTCTTAAATGTACCCAGGGCAAGACCCAGCCTGCAAGCGCTTCCATCTAACTCCAGCATCACTAGGCTACATGTTTTTGGAATGCACTAAACTAACATGATTTTAGAACCAAAACCTTGTAATACTTATCAAACAGCCTCTGTGTTACAGTCAGTCCAAATCCATTAATAGTGATATCTGCTGTACTCCCTGATGACAATAAAGGGCATAGGGATTAGTTGACTGTAATAGCTGGCACCACACTATTACCATGCAGACTTATCCTGCTTGGCTGGAAGAATCCTAGCTTAACTTCTATAACTCAGAGGGTAAGCAATGTTCTTTATTATCTTACATTAGAGGAAATAAAATTCTCTCTTAGAAGATATTTCAAAAACTTTGTTTTAAATATGGAAAGAATTCATTAATACTATTTTAGAATACGAATTATGGGCTTATGATTGACTCTGTGCTGTCATAAACTGTTCTGTTATTTCTTTTTTTTTATTAATTTTATTGTAATCATTCCATACATATAGATCAATTTTTACAAAAAATAGGATTGAAAACAAATCAAACCCCACCCCTGAGAAGGAGAGTATGGCCTAAGGAGTAAAACTTAAGGCTTGTAAACATGCCTAAATTATTGAGTTTAATAGGGCAGAAAAAGATAAATGGAGAAGGAAAAAAAATGCGGAAATAATTATTTCTTCTTATTCTAAAGTATTATTGATTAGATCCTGCCAGGTTTTGAAAAAATTCTGTACAGATCCCCTAAATGAGAATTTGATTTTTTCCAATTTCAAATAATATAAGACATCGGTTTCCCACTGACTTCTTAGAGGAGAGTTAGGATTCTTCCAATTTAACAAAATCAAAAGTGTAGTGAATGCAATCTCAGTTTGCTTGTCCTTATCCATTTCAAATCCATCTGGAAGAACACCAAACACAGCTATTAGCAGGTTAGGAGGGATTGTGACACCAAGGCTGTCTGAAAGGCACTTAAAAATTTTGGTCCAAAATGTTGGTTAATTTGGTGCATGCCCAAAACATGTGACCCAGTGAGGCAGGAGCTTGGTTGCAGCGTTCGCAGGTTGGATCTTGCCCTGGGAACATTTTGGACAGTTTTAGGCGAGACAGATAAGCTCGATATATAATTTTGAGTTGAATAATTCTATGCTTTGTGCATATGGAGCTTGAGTGAATTCTCTGCATTGCTACCTTCCACTCCTTTTCTGATATATTAATTAAGAGATCTTTTTCCCATTGTCCTCTTGGATCTTTGAAAGGAAGGGACATGTTATTTCTTAAATAAAAGAAACTAGTGTTTTGTTTTCATTTTATTGTTCTTTTTTGGTTTCTTATAGGTGGTGGTTGACTCCCTTTTTTGTTTTTGTTTTTTGTGTTTTTCTTTTGTTGCTGTTGTTTTTTGTTTGTATTTTTGTGATTCTGTTTTCAGAAGTAAATGGTTATACCTGGTATGTTATGACAATTTGTTCGTTCTGGCTTTGGGAAATAAAAAAAAAAGAATGTCACAACAAAAAATAGGACGCAATATACAATGGTCAAGTTGGTATCTTTCTAAAATTAAGACCCTTGCTGAATAGCTACTTTTTTTTTCTTGCTCTATACTTGGTCTCCATAATATAGTGTCAGCAGAAATCCTGAAAGGGCTCTGCTGCTAATCATCAGGGGCCTCATGCGTAACACATGAATTCACACTATAACATGGCATACGGACAAAAGCAGAAATGTTCGTATGCACAAAAAAATCCAGATGCATAAATCTATGTGTACACCAACTTCCACGTTCTTCCGCTCCATAAATACGGTCAGCATGAAAAGCAACACATGTGCATGCGATAGCTCCCATTCCCCAAACTCCTCCCAGAATTACACCTCTTTGAATATGCAAATCAATATAAATAGCCCTTAAGCTCAGCGTTCTGTGAAAAGGCAATGGCAAAAGCACGGGGGAAAATAGAGAAATTTCACTGAATACCAAGTGGAGGCAAGGAAAAACTTACTATTTGTTGGTTTAAACAGTGGTATAAACAACAAAAGGAAGTTGATCGAGTGACATAGCATGTTGGAGAAACTCAAAAGCTCAAGTTCACAAAGTCGCACTGTGCCTGAAATAAAAAAGAAGTTGTCAGATATCAAAGTCGCTGTGAAAAGGCAAGTTGTAGCCCACCGTCTGAGTGTCATATGGAAGCGTATTAGGGTACAGAGAAAAGAAAAACAAAATAGGGACTCAGTTGAAAAAAATGTCCAAATGTCAACTTTAATCTCGAAATTTCCACTTTAATCATGTACTTTATTTTGTCATCAAAGTAGAACGTCATAAACTTCATCTTAAAATCGTTTAATTTACTAGTTTCTCAGATCCCATTGTAACTAAAGTAACACGTTAAATGCTTCTTTCTGTGTGTTCTTTTATGTGCTCTATGTGTGTGAATCACTACTTGCTTCTTAAACAGGCTTTCTCTTCCTCTGACAGGACACAGAATCCATTACATTCATGATATTACAGATCTCTGAACAATTTTAAACCGCCACATACTTGGGGGTTAATGCACCCCTGGACGCCAAATACTTTTTTGCTGCACTTTTTAAGTTAACGTCACAATTCACAAAGAAAATGTGAACTTTTAATGGAACACATTTTTTTCATGCAAAGAACATCACAATTATTGCAACACTGATCATTTTATACACTGCCAATGAACTGTAAATACTTAAAAAAACTACTGCAACAATCAGTTATTATATGTACAAGGCGCAACTGACACTATTGATGAAATTCAGTAAATCACTGAGCCAACTGCATTTGAAATGGCTGCACACAAGCACGCACAGGTAAGCGCTGATGCTTGCATGCTAGTCTAGTGCAGTTGCTGAATCCCAGGGACAGTGATGGTGCAGTGCTGCCGGGGCCAGCAGTGGTCATGAGCTGGCTGCTCAACGAATATACGGCACTGACTGATCCAGCTCTGGTGTGCTGGAAAATTGCTCAGTGAAGCGACTATAGCCAGTTGAGGCGTTCAATGAATGTACATCACCGAATATACTCGGCCCCTGCGTGCTGGCAAATTGGACTGAGACACGACTATAGCCGGTTGCAGCATTCAATGAATATACGTCATTGAATATACTCGGCTCTGTCGTGCTGGCAAATTGCATCGGGAACCGACTATAGCCGGTTCGGGCGGTTTAAGGGTTAAGATGTATACTTGATATCATTCTCATAATGATAGGAATTAAAGCATGTATTAAACATGGGGACACGGTGGCGCAGTACTAGCAATTAGCTGGCGCCCTGTCTAGAGATTGTTCCTGCCTCCCACAAGATGCTTGCTGCGCCGTGCACGACCGTCGATGAAATAATTTATTCCAGCAGTACTGTCTCTCTCAAAAATACTAACCTCCTATTCCTGTCCTTCCTTTTCTTTCTCCAAGTAACCAATAACAACACAATCAGCTCTATAATAGATGCTAAGCAATCTGTAAGCTTAGAACGCTGATTCTTCAAAACTTTTATTAAACATTGAAATATCTTATCCAGTGTCACACCAGTCCCAGCAAGAATACAGCGTGAGGCAGGAACAATCCCTGAATGGGCGCCAGTTTGTCGCTAGCACTGCGCCACAGTGTCCTCACATGTTTAATTATTAACAATATACATTATTTTAATGAAGTTTAAAACTTATCTGTATAATGTAATAAACATGGTTTACTGCATTTCATCTTAAAAATGATATCAAGAGCTCCAAGAAGATAACGCTTGGAAATCTAAATCGACTTATAAGCCAGTCATCATCATATGTAAATACGCGCTTTATAAAGTGGCTCAGGTTGTGCAATATTATAACTGTAGTGCAAGTTTACAGTGAGATGATTGTACTTATAAGTACAAACAGTTCTACCAGAAACAATTGATGGACTGATTGAGTGCGTTTAGAGCACTTATGATGAAACTGTTTCTGAACTGCGAGGTCCCTACATGAAAGGCTCTGAAGCATTTGCCATATGGGAACAATTCAAATAGATTGTGCGAATGGCTGTGGCAGCGTATGCCTGATGCTCACAGATAATCCGATCAGCTGCTGTACAGCTGTGATTCCACACTCAGATACAGTGGGTTAAATACTCAGTGGTGCACTGGGAATAACAACACTAAAGCAGTGATGGTATTTAGAATAGTTTGGCTATTCGGTGCATCATTATATGGTTACGGGTTGATTACAATGAGATGCCTTAAAATAATAAACAATATGTGGTTAATTTCAGTGCATTTGATAAAGCCGCGTCAGGGATGTGAATCTAAAAACTAAAGGGAAACCACACAGGAACAGTAGCACTGCTTTGACACTGGGTGCTGCCAGTTTGCAAAATCGAGCGGAGAACTTGGTTTGATTTGGCGTGAAAATGTGTGTGGCTTTACGGCAAGTTTAGGTTTTATATATCGCGATTTCAACGTGAAAACAGGAGTATGCAACACTTTTGTGCTTACACACCGTTTATACATGAGGCCCCAGGTGAGTCTCGGACTTCATCATCATCATGTCATCATGGTCAACATCATCCTTCATCTCACTAACATTAGCCTTTTGGATAACTGTGTTGCCAACACTAGCGATTTCTATCTTTTAGCACATCCACTAAATCAGGGGTCCTCAGCCTTTTTTTTTTTTTACATCACTAATTGTTAACAAAATAAGTGGGCTACACAATAAGAAATCAGCATGTTTCATTGAATAGAACACTAAATGCCAGGCTTACACATACAATAATGATTTACTAATGATGCCAATATTAATTTAATAGGGTTTAATCAAATCATCATTAAAAATACCAGTGAAGACAAGCACTGAACAAAGAGGAACTAAAACACCACCCTACAAACCTGTTGGATTAATTATTTAAAATACCCTGTACACTGTAGTTGAATAGCTTTCTAAATGAAACTTTTAATATTTCAGAAATTAGAGATATTTATTTTACTGAGCTTTCTGATTGAGTCTAGAAGAGATGAATGAAATAAATTCTTTATAGTCAGGAGACTATAAATTACGAATTATCGTCATTGAGACATACTTAAAACGTGAGTCAATATATGGTTACTGTACCTACCAACCACACTGAACATACTGACTTTATTATTTATTTTTTGCACTTGATATTCCAGCAGTGAAAGATTATGAAGGATTATCTGTAGACTTGGATGGAATTTAGTCTGCTTGCATGTACAATTTCTTTGGAGACAATTTTACAATGTTTTGAAACCTGAAAACGCACACATATGAGTGAACAAGAGAACAGCACCTCATTCTGAAATTGTACCCACAACATTTAAAAGTTGTGTTTGTTATGAAGAACTCGTGGGGCATTGTAAAATGTGCTAAAATGTTTTGACAAAGACCCAGATTACAAAAGAATTACAAGTCTTTACATACAATGTGTTGTTAAAATTCAGATAAATATATACCTAAAGAGGAACAACCAATGCAAGTTGTGATTGAATGTTAGAAGCTTGTGCAGACTGCATCTTCAGGTGAGGTGCCAATGATTGAGAACCCCCAAACCAAGCTAATGTCTGTCGGTTTCATTTTTTTAATTGGCGCGACCAGAGATGGTACAGAAAGCAGGTATCTAGCAAGCAGGCACCCACAATTAGATGGCAGCTTCCCCTGGATTGCAGCAGTGCCTAGGACTCCTGCAGGGCTTCATGGGAGTTGGACTTTGGTGCAGCCCTGTTGGGATCTGTGGGTGCCACCAAGGGGTGCTACAACTGCTCCTGAACCCATATGAGCGATTCTTTCATCAAAACCGGAAATGCTGCCGGAAGTACGTCATCAAGCACCTGGAGCTCTTCTGGGTAACGTATAAAAAGAGCCAGCAGACACTACTCGGGAGATAAAGTCAGGAGAAGGGAGACGAAGCTTGCCGAGGAGGAGTGGAGGAGAAAGAACAGAGAGAAAAGAAAAAAGTTTTGTTTTTAAGGTGTGCTGTATGTGCTTTGTAACTGTGTTGTGGCTTAGGGAAGACATTGCCCACAAGTGAAGAAACAACATTAAAAGCTTGTGCTTTTATAAGTGTGCCTCCTGTGTCAGGTTGAGTGGCTACTATGCCCTCTAGAGTTGTCACAGTAGATAACACCCAGTTATATTGGTACGTACCACTAAATAATGACATTTCAAATAATGGCATATTCTATAATCGAATATGACATGTGCAACAAGGAATATGTGGTTATACTGGCAGAAACCCCTGTTAGAAATGAAGCTGAAAAGATACTAATGGCAAATGATGTTCTCCTCACCCAGTTTGTCTCATGTCCATTGCCGTTTAATTCTGTGTCTGAACTTCATCATTTTTAACAATAATAAACAGTTAAAAAAATCAAAAATAAAACAGAATTTACTGATCCTTTGAACAACACCAATCACAACATAATTATATTTTAAATCATCATTGATTAAATGGATACATCACAACTAAATAAAGAATTATACAGACATGGGTGAAGATTAAGGGGAAGTGCATTTAAGACAGAAGACAGACAAAATATGCAACCTGGACCAAACCATTGAGTCATGTAGTTGAAGTGGTTAATTGAAGTTTATTAAAATTATACAATCAAGCCATCAACAAACCAAAAGGTCTAAAGAAGGTAGAGGAATGGTGTATAGCATACATTGTATATGATGTTACTTTTCCTAATTCCCATAACAATGACTATTCATTTGATTTCACTGAAGTTCATATAAATTAATTCTCAATACAAACATACAGCATAAGCACTCTAGAAGCTTACCCACAAACAGTTTATGACTTAGACATACTGTATGTAGAATTAGTTCAGAAAATGTTTGTCAAGGTGTTAAGGTTAAGCTTCTCCCAACTTGTTGGTAAATATGGTTATGGAACCTGGTGGTACCTGTCTTGATGTATCTAAACCAGGATAAAAAGAGACTGAACAAAAGATATGTTGAGTATTACTGATCAGATACATTTCAATCTTTTTGTAAAGGTTTGCTATAGAAGAGCAGAGTTAATTCGCAGTATGGGAGATGATTTTCACTGTCTCATACAGAACCATATCTGTTAAGCTTTCTTGACCATAACAAACACGGTACTCAACCTGTGTAAGACTTCCAAATCATGATTTTTGGGAAGTTGTATACCATCACTATGGCCTTATAACTGATGAGTAACAGTAAGAGTTTTTTTATTTCTTGGTTAAAGTCTACCAAAACATCTTTTGATTTACTTGCTTTTCTTTACAGATTATTTGGGGTACAACATTAAACCAGTTCAGTTATCTTCTTCCTGTTGCCACACAATCTTGCCTGGGAAACAACTTCAGGGCTTGTTGACTAGTAACCCAAGCCAGGGGTTGCCACTGCCTTGTAACATTTCTCCTGTCATTCCCCCTGCAGATTTAGGGACCAACATTCCACGGGCATATGACATCACGTCCAATCCTGGGGCTCATGGACCTTCCACCTCACCTCCTTTATAACTGGCACCACCTTTCTCCAGTCTGAGTATAGACTTGAGTCTGTGAAGACGTTACACGCAACATACATCAATTTATATTTGTTATTTTTCTTCAGTAACATACAGGGTTTACCTGAGGATGCTTCAACCTTTAATCTT